>NC_057757.1:6529155-6534618 GCF_004010195.1 Chiloscyllium plagiosum
AGTGTCATGGAGATGTGATACATTAAACAATTTTACATTAAATCTTTCAACTTTTAGAACAGGATTTGCCAATTCTTTGATATGTAAACCCAAGAACATCTTTTAAATTACATTCTCTGGATAGCTCAGCGTTTCTAACAATAAGTGTGAAATCTGTCTGTGTCCCAATGCCATGTCAGAATGACAAACCCTCTGCATAGTTTTACAGAGTTTTACACGGATTCATGCAGGTTTTGAGCAAAATAATATGTAATTCTGCAAAAACATACTCACCCCATAACCTTCTATGTGTGCGTGTCGGAGCAACAGAGTGAGTGTGCATGTGAGTGTGTGCATGTGGATGTGAGTGCACATGGAAGAGTGTGTATGTAGGCTTGGTTAAGTGTCTGTGTGAGTGTGATGGAGTATGCATCTGTGAGATGGTGTGTGTGGGTGTGAGGGTGGGGGCTTTGCATGTGCATTTGAGATGAGAGGGAGGGGTGTGTTTGAGTGTGTGTGTTTGTGTGTGGGTGTCTGTGTGTGTGTGTGTGGGTAGGGGTGTCTGTGTGTGTGTGTGTGGGTAGGTGTGTCTGTTTGTCTGTCTGTGTGTGAGAAAAGCTGAACAGTTCTCGCAGGATCAGTGGAAACATGAAAGAGAGCTGATGTCCTGCCTTCAGGGTGGCTCTGCTTTGGAAGAGCCTGCTCACTGAAAGGGTCCTGTTAGACCAAGCAGCACGTTAACTGTGTACCTGTCTCTCCTTCGGAGTCACTGTGAGTCTCTGTGTTTGCTCCCCACCTCCTGAGGCTGCTGCCAGCCCTGCTGTTTATACTGTAAATTCACTGTGAAGCAAGCATTCTGCTGCTCACGGGTGTAGTTACACAACTGTGAGCTCAAACTCGGGGAGGTGCTGTCAGTGAGGAACGAGCATGTCTGCTGGGTGGTGGGTGGATAACCAGCAGCGACCGTGTCTAGGTGAGTGGTCTTTCCCCATGCCAGCCCAACTCCATGGGTTTGAATTGTTGAGAAAAGTGAGGGAAGCTGGGGAGACGTGTTGGAAGCTTACAGTATGTTGCCTGAACCGTTGGTGGAAACAGGTTCTGTAGCAGTTTTGAAAGGAAGGTTCTGCCAATGATTGGAGAAGCTGGACAATTCTGGGCAGAAGGTTAAGAGTCGGGGGCCGGGTTCGAGGCGCGTGACAGAATGGTCTCCTTCCATGCTTGTGTTGTGCTTTGCCGTTGTTTCTGAACGGGGTGGGTAGTGCGGCGTGTTGGATCTGAAGCGACTCACCTGCCTCTCTCTGTCTCTCTGACTCCGCAGGTCGCTTCTGCTTCTAAACAAAAAAACCCCCCAAACCTCTGGAGAGAGTTCTGGCCGTGCCCGGTGCGAGGGCAGGGAGATTTCCGTCAGCTGCTCTCATGGTGTCTCCGTCCCGTCCAATCGCTGCCTGAAAGCCGCCTCCTCGCCTCGCAGCACCTTCCGGCAGTGATGTGGAGGAATTCTGTCAGCTCCCGGGATGCTGGTGGGCACTGAGACCAGCACCTGGTAACGCCCGAGTTTGGGGAGTCTGGGAGAGGGTATCCTCGATTACCCTCCCCTCCTGCCCTCTCTCTCTCTCTCTCACACACACACCCTTCCTGCACCGTTTGGAGAGCGAGTGTGTGTGTGCCTTCCTGCCGTCGGGAGATGTGGACAGTGAGGAGCTGAGGGGCGCGGTGGGCCGCGGCGAAATGATCGGCAAGAAGAAGAGCGGCTTCCAGATCACCAGTGTCACCTCGGAGTACGAAGGCAGCACCGGCGGTGAAGGGCTGAGGGAGCCACCGGGCGGAGAGGCGGAGGCTGTGGTGAACGGGGATCCGGGTGTGGGCCCCTCGGCCGACACCGAACTGCCGGGCAAGGACGGTCGGACTAAGCCGCCCCCGGCAACAGCGGGACAAGGCACCGCCGGCAGGGAGGTGCCAAAGGAGACCGGGACAATGGCAACGGGGACGCTCCCCGGGACCAGGTCCCCCCCGCCGCCGGCCCCCAGCCCCTGCGGCTCCCGCTTCCGGGTGGTGAAGCTGGACCACGGGCTGGGCGAGCCGTATCGCCGCGGCCGGTGGACCTGCGTGGACCTGTACGTGGACCGTGAGCTGGACGCCCACGGGCTGGCCAAGGTGCTGGCCGGGAGCCGCCACGTCAACTCGCTGGACTCTCACCCGGAGCTGGGCGCCCTGCTGGCTCACCGGGCGGTCAGCCAGCTCCGGCCCCGGCCCCACGCCCCCAAGAGCCAGGGCTCCCCCCTGGGCGAGAGCCTGCCGGCACCGGGCACCGACACCCTGCACGTGCTCCTGCAGGCGGCCCGCACCCTCAGCCTGGACTCTCCGCCTGCTCCCCAGGAGAAAGGGGACCCAGCGGCGACGCCTCACCCTGCCAACCAGCCACACGGAGCCAAGGCTGGTGCCAGGGAGACGACCTCGCCCCCGACGAATGTGAAGCATCCCTCCTCGGGAGATCAGGGAGGACTGAGGAAGGCAAGTACAGGCCGGCCACACGCGAGGGGGTGGAGGGGGAAGAGGCTGCCGCATTCTGGTTAGAAACTATCAGGGCGTGGGCCTCCCTGGCTGTGCCCAGCGTTTATTACCCCGTCCTGGAAACGAAAGCTCCTGGGAGTCCAAGCAGCAACCATGCGGAGAGAGAGAGAGCTAACTGTCTTGTGATGCTTCAGCAGGACTGACGATGAAGAGTCATCTGGCCTCAAAACATTAGCTTGCTGTCTGTCTCGCTCGCTCGCTCTCTCTCCATGGATGCTGCCTGTCCTGCTCTGGTTCCCAGCAGGGTTTGTTCTCCAGCATCTGCAGTAATCTGCTCCCACACTTATTAGGCGAAAGTGAGGACTGCAGATGCTGGGGATCAGAGTCGAGAGTGTTGTGCTGGACAAGCGCAGCAGGTCAGGCAGCAGCCGAGAAGCAGGAGAATCGACGTTGCCTGATGAAGGGCTTGTTCCCGAAACGGCGATTCTCCTGCCCCTCGGATGCTGCCTGACCTGCTTGCTTTTCCAGCACCGCACTCTCGACTCGCACATTTATTACCCCCGTTTCTCATTGTCCCGTCCTTGAGAGTGGGTGGTGAGCTGCCTACTTGACCTGCTGCAGTCCACGTTCTGACCCAGCGACACTGAACTCACGGCCGATCTATTTCCAAGTCAGGAGGGTGAGCAGCTTGGTGGGGGGAGTTTGCAGGAGGGTGATGCTCCCATGTATCTGTAGCCCTTGTCCTTCCAGATGGTAGACATCACAGGTTTGGAAGATGGTGTCTCGGGTGCCTTGGTGAGTCTCTGCAGTGCATCTTGTAGCTGGTACACACTCCTGTGATTGGGCATCGGTAGTGGAGGGAGTGTGAATGTTTATGGTGGTGAGTGGGGTACAGATCAGACTGGACTGCTTTATCCTGCTGGTGTTGGGCTCCTCGAGTGTGTACGTCTCCTCCCTCAGTGCAGGTCTTTGGCAATACTTTGTGCTGTCCGATCCCCAGACTCACTGACTGGCGATGTTTGGAGTATTCCCCTGTCTCCCAGCCCTCCCCTCTTGCCCAGGGCACGATGCCTCAGTGGTTAGCACTGCTGCCGTACAGCGCCAGGGATCTGGGTTCGATTCCAACCTCTGGTGGCTGCTCATGTGGAGTTTGCACATTCTCCCCATGGCTGTATGGGTTTCCTCCCGCAATCCAAGGGGTGATTGGGCGTGCTAAATTGCCCCATAGTGCCCAGGGATGTGCAGGTTAGGGTGGATTGGCCGTGCTAAATTACCCATAGTGTTCGGGGATGTGCAGGTTAGGGTGGATTGGCCATGCTAAATTACCCATAGTGTCCAGGGATGTGCAGGTTAGGGTGGATTGGCCGTGATAGATTACCCATAGTGTCCAGGAGTGTGCACGTTAAGTGCATGAGTCTGGGGAAATGTAAAGTAATAGGGTTCTGGGTGGGTTCCTCTTTGGAAGGTCAGTGTGGACTTGTTGGGCCGAAGGGCCTGCTTCCACACTGTTGGGGTTCTGTGATGTAGCAGCTTGCTGCAATGGAGCGTTTGCCCGGCCTGTTTCAGGTGAGCCGGTGCCTGTCCTGACTGAGCCCCCATGAGTGCCGTGCAGTCTGTTCAAACACACTCGTGTCTGTCATTGTGTCTACTCATAATATTTACACTGGGCTCCTGCCAAAAGGTTCCTGCGCAGCGGAGCTCATCGGGATGTTCGTGCCCTGTCGGGAGTGGGGGATGGAAGGTTTGGAGAAGGAAGCAGCGCACTGTGTTATCATCAAACCCCAGTCAGCTGGTTCACATGGAGGAAGAGTTTCCCCTGTCTTCCCTTCCGTTAGACCGAGGATTTGCACTGTGCTGCTATTCCCTCACAAATGACAGAAGGCTGAGCCACAAGAGGAGGCCATTCACCCCAGCCAGGCTGTGCCAGCTCTCTGAAAGGGCTATCCCGCCCTCTCCCGGACTTCCCTCTGGACAGATTTGTCTGATTTCTGCGCCTGTACCCTCCTTGGAAACGTATCAGACCTCTCATACAGCCTTCCAGACCGTGTGCACATCCAGCTTATGGATCGTTTGCATCAATCTTCCCTGTGTTCCCCGTCTGTCCTGCCTGTGGGAAGTTCCCCCCCACCCCACCCCCGTCCAGTCTTGATGAAACCCCTCATGGGTTTGAGCACCTGTACTCAATGCCACGCCCCTGACCCCTGACCCTTCTCTGCTGTAAGGAGCGTGATCCCATTTACCTCTACACCAATGGAAGCCCCTCGTCCCTGGTCGTCTTCTGATAAAGCTTCTCTGCACCTTACCCAGAGGCCTGGATGCCTTTCCTAAGGTGTGGTAGGGAGCACGGTGTTTCAGCCATTCACCCCACCCCCCCGTGGGGTTTCAGCGCGGCCTCCTCCCCTTCGGGACGTTGTTGTGATCGGGCCCCGTCACTGCATGTGGTGGTGAAGTGACTCCTGTCTCTCCCTCCCCACCAGTTTCCTGAGCCTCAATCCACATCGGTGTCGCCGGTCCCCCCTGCCCAGGACGGCAGCCCTTCCCGAAAGCTCCGTGCCTCGGAGGCCAGCGCTGCCGGCTCTCTCCGGTTCGTCTCGCCCATGCAGACGCTGGCCAAGTCCATGCTGTCGGTCGGAACGCAGCCGGACAGTGACGACGACAGGTACGCCTGGCCACCTGGGGTGGGAGGGGAGGTGAGGCGACAGGAGGTGCAGAACCCCAATCCCCCACAGAGGGAGGGTCGGGGGGGGGGAGCGACAGACCCACGAGACCCCCAATCCCCCACGGAGGGAGGGTGGGGAGTGACAGGCCCGCGAGACCCCCAATCCCCTACAGAGGGAGGGTGGGGAGCGACAGGCCTGTGAGACCCCCAATCCCGTGGAAGGCTGCGATACGTCACCCCCAAGTAATGCTCCCCGTGTGGGGGGAATGGGGGCCGGGCTGGCTGTGTGGGCAGGGGGATGGTCCTGCCATCTG
>NC_057757.1:6534668-6551684 GCF_004010195.1 Chiloscyllium plagiosum
GGGGATAATTCATCGGAACCATTGCAGCACTCATTCAGATTCAGGCATCAGTAGCCCCCCCCACCTCCGTTTTCCCCCCCCGCCCACCCACAAAGACGTGAATGAGTCAGTGGATCTGCTGCTAGTGATGAGTACTTTGACTTCTCAGGACCCTCGGTAACAGTGTCACTGTTTTGTGATCAGGAAGCAAATGGTTTTAATTACAGAACTGTTATCGTGCAGGAGGAGGCTATTCGGCCCCACCATCTATGTGCTCGCTATTCAAACCAGCATGAATACCCGGTGCCCGTCCCCCTCCCATTTCCCCCATAGCCCTTCTCACAGTTAACTAGCCAAATAATCATCTCTTGAATGCTTCACTTGAACCTGCCTCCTCCCCATGTCCAGCTGGTGTGTTCCAGATCCTAACTACTTATTGTGGCGGGGCAGGTAGCAAACTATTTCTATCATCACCCTTGCTTTGTCTGTCCATCACTTTATAAATCTGGTCCCTTTCCCAAGTGGGTGCAGTTGCTCTCTATCACCACCCATTCCTGGGTTTGAAAGCCTCGATCAGAACTCCCTCTTTCTGTCGAAGGGGAACAGTCCCAATTCCTTCACCAACGCAGACAGAAGTTGCTGGAAAAGCTCAGTGGGTCTGGCTGTCTCCGCGTGGAGAAAGCAGAATGACCGTTTCAGGTCCAGTGACCCTCATTCACTCCATCCTCATCTGTGAAGTTTCTCCTTCCTGGGACCATTGTGGTATGTCGCTTCTGTGCACTCTTTCCCCAATGCATTCGCATTCCCCCAACGTGGCACCTACGACTGTACGCAGTACTCCGGCTGAGTACTTTGTTAGGAGATGTCTGAACTTTCGTGTGTGATCAGCCACAGTGGACGTGTGCTGTGCTGCTGATGGTGTCCCCCTAGATGTGGAGAGACGCTGCCGATAAGTGGGAATGTGCTTCCTCGGCACTTCAAATGCACAGCTACGCAACATACTGCAGCAACTCGCCAAGGCTGCTTGGACAGCACCTCCCAACCCACCCCCGTGTCTACCAGGAAGGACAAGGGCAGCAGATGCATGGGAACACCATGGTCTGCATGTCACCTCTCCTAGCCACGTACCTTCCTAACCTCGGAAACATATCTCTGTTCCTTCAGCTGGGTCAAAATCCAGGAAGTTGCCAGTCCTGTATACAGCGTGTGTTCCTTCTTTCACCACATGGACTGCAGCATTTCAAGGAGGCAGCTCTCGCTGCTGCTACCACCTCATGGGCAAGACATACTGACCCAGCCAGCATTGCCCATGAACGCAGTACAGAAATAAGTCCTATTGCTTGTAGAGAGCTCCTCCGACCCAATGTGATGGCAGGTGGTCTGTGGGTGGGGGTGGTGCGGGGTGCGTGATGAATACCTGAGGCAAAATTGTGATGGTGGTGTCTGCTGTTTGAATTCAGGAAAGAAATAGTCCCTTCTGCCAAACCCAAGGATTGAACATAGGGGTGGCATGGTGATTCAGTGGTTAGCATTGCTGCCTCACGGCGCCAGGGACCCAGGTTCGATTCCAGACTCGGGCGACTGTCTGTGTGGAGTTTGCACATTCTCCCCGTGTCTGTGTGGGTTTGCTCCGGTTTCCTCCCACAGTCCAAAAATGTGCAGGTTAGGTGAATTGGCCATAGTGTTAAGTAAGGGGTAAATGTAGGGGAGTGGGTCTGGGTGGGTTGCTCTTCGGAGGGTTGGTGTGGACTTGTTGGGCCGAAGGGCCTGTTTCACACTGTAGGGAATCTAATCTAAACAAAACGTTACTGAAGTGTGGTTGGCTGTTGTTACTGGACTGAAGGGATCCACAAGGCAATGGATAAACAGGGGTGAGCCGTCCCAATTGGCTGAAGGAGAAAGCCAGCCGCCAAGTTGGCATTGCAGTGCAGCTTCCAGAGTGGGAACTGAACCCGTGACCTTTGAGGTCACTCGGAGTTAGCAATCAGCCAAGGCTGCTGCCTTTGTGCAGCCTTCAAGGGGCAGGGAGGGCTGCTGCCAGGGAGGTGAAATCAGCACAACCCAGGGCCTCTGTGAAGCTGGTGCTATCTTGCTGCACTAGGGCAGGCTCTCTGTTCTTTGCTGTGTGTACACAAGATAGTGAATCAGCTCGTGACCAAACAGCCAGCTCTACGTTCGGCTTGGCACAGACCTCACAGAGCGCTGGGTGACGTGAGCAGTGCGGCCTCTGGGGGCCATCACCATCACGTGCTGCAGAACCTTGGCTCGATGCAGAGCTGCTTAGACAGTGGCTCAGGGTGTCGGGTATCAAACAATCCCATCACTTGGCGGGCAGGTGGCCCAGAGCTTGCTTGGGAGGGAAGGATGGGTTTCAAGGAGACGAGAGAGGCAGGGAGGTCTGAGGAAGGGAAATCCAGAGATTAGATTTTAGATTAGGTTAGATTCCCTACAGTGTGGAAACAGCCCCCTTCCACCCCTGGTCCGGACAGTAACCTACCCAGACCCACCTCCCTCTGACTAATGCATAGCACAGCCAATCCACCTGACCTGCACATCTTTGGACTGTGAGAGGAAACCGGAGCACCCGGAGGAAACCCACGCAGACACGGGGAGAACGTGCAAACTCCACACAGACAGTCGCCCTGAGGTGGGAATTGAACCCGGGTCTCTGGCGCTGTGAGGCAGCAGAGCTAACCACTGAGCCACCGTACGGCCCTAGAGCTCGCAGCTGAGGGAGCACGGAGGCTCACAGCGCTGGAGGTCAAGGCAGAGACCTGGAGCAGTGCAGGGATAGGGGATTTTGGCGGACGGTTCGGAGTGGGGGTGGCGTGGCTGTCTTACCGGGGCCCAGCTTCTCTGATGTAACCCGTAACTGCCGGGTTCCCAGCAGGGTTTGACTGTCCTGTTCGTCTGTCCACTCTGGGCTGCCTCCTCACAGACCAGTCTGGCTGATGGAACGTAGTCCATTTGTCAGAGTCCAGCAGGGTACGGTCCAAATCTGTCCGAGGTGAGAGCTGGCATCAGCTGTGACAGCGTCCAGTCAGGAGCTGTTACCGGGTTGTGGTGGAGCTCCTGCCCTGGTTTTGGCTCATACAAAGCAGTTGTCGATAAGAATTTTACCGGCAAGCTTTGGGTCTCTTTACTGTTTCCTCTCTAAACTCAGCAGTCGGGCAGTATTACTGCGTTGTGTTAGATTGTGAGGAGGGATTGTTAGGCAAAGAAAGTGCTTGCACATGGTAATTCTGGCACACAAAGGAAGCTACTCGGCCCATTGAGTCTCTGTTGGAGGGATCCAGTCAGTCCCATTTCCCCCAGTCCAGGCCTGGAACCCTATGATTAATTCCCTCAGACGCTGGTCTGACTTCCTCCCGAAATGATCAGCTGCCTCCCCATCCACTGGGCATCACAGGCAACGGGCTCGACGTCGCTACCTGGTTTCAGTGTTCGGCCTGCCGTTCCTCCTCCGGCTGCTCTGGTTTCCTACCACACTCCGAAGATGTGCAGGTCAGGGCCGTGGGAAATTGCCCAGAGTGTCCAGGGACGGGCAGGCTGGGTGGGTTAGCCATGGGAAATGCAGGGTTACAGGGATAGGATACGGCGGGGTCTGGGTGGAACGCTGCTCGGAGGATTGGTTTCGATTCGATGGGTGGAATGGCCTCTTTCCAGGCTGTAGGGATTTTATGATTGTATAAGACAACACATAGCAATGGTTGCTTGTGTCCTGTTTGCGTACCTCTCCCTGCTCCGACCTCAGCTGCTGCCAGTGTTCACCCCCCCCCCCCCCCCCCCGGGGCCCCCTCCCGGCCCCTGCATATACCCACCTACCCTGGCCAAGCCACTGATGGCAGAGCCTGCGATATCCAAGCATGGGTCCCTGTAATTCCCATGTCACATACAGTAGCTGTTTGTAAGAAGCACCTTAACGTGCCTCTCTATGATCCACCGTCCCACGGTGCTCACTCACCCCTCGGCTACAATGTCGTCTTGATGTTTATGTTCTCACCTTCATATTCAGGTCCGTCCATTGCAGAGCTCTCTCTCTCTGTAACCTCCTTGAGCCCCACAATCCTCCCACGATCGCCAAGGCTCCCCTTATTCTGGGTTCCAGTCAATCGTAATTTCAATCACTCCACCCCATTGGCAACCATGCCTTCAGCTACACCTTCATCTACCTGAGCCACAATTTCCTCTCTCAATCCATCCGTCTCTCTCTGTCTCCCTCCCTCTTTCTCTCTGTACCTCCCAATCCCCCTACCCCCTTCCCAACTCTGCTCTCCCCCACGCTGTGGCTCCCCCTCCCCCTACCCCACTCTTTCTGTCCTCCTCTGTGTCTATCTCTCTGACCAATCTCTCTGCTGGTTATCTCCTTCCTATCTGCATTTGTGTGTCCGTGTCAAGTTTAGTTTGTCAGTTCCAATTCCTAGAAAGGGTGGTTTGCCTTCTGAAGAAGGGCTGAGCAGGCTATCTGCCTGTACTCACTGGCGCTGTGGGGACTTCATTTCAATGGAAAGCTTCTGAAGGATCTTTCCTGGGTGGGGGTGGGAAGGGTGGCCCCATTTGTTGTGAAGTTTAGAACGAGCGCGCACTGTTGTAAAATAAAATTTGACAGAGAAGGAGACGTTTCTTCTCTGGTTGAGAATCTTTGGAACTCTTCCTGAAAATACACTGGTAGAGGAATATGGTTTCTTGATAATCAGTTCTTTGAAGTTGTGTCACATGTAGACAGGTTGGTTAAGAAGGTGTTTAGCACACATGCCTTCATTGCTCAGACCTTGGGGTACAGGAGCTGGGACGCCATGTTGAGATTATACAGGACTTTGGAGAGGTCCCTTCTGGAGCACTGTGTCCAGTTCCGGTCACCCTGTTATAGGAAGGATGTTATTAAGCTGGAGAGGGCTCAGAAGGGATTTACTGGTCAGTTCCCAGGAATGGAGGTTTTGGGTGATAAGGAGAGGCTGGAATAGGCTGGGAATGTTTTCACTGGACTGTAGGAGGTTGAGGGGTGACCTTCTAGAGGTTTATAAAATCATAAGGGGCATGGGTAGGGCAGGTGTCTTATCCCGAGGATGGGGGGATTTCCAGACTCTGGGGCATATTTCTAAGGTGAAGAGGAGAAAAGGGCAATTTCTTTTTTTTTTTTACAGAGTGGTGTGTCTGTGTGTCTGTGTGTCTGTGTGTCTGGAATGAACTTCCTGAGGAAGTGGTAGATGTTCAAAAGACATTTGGATAAGTACATTGGTAAGAAATGTTTGGAGGGATATGGGCCGAGCGCAGGCAGGTGGGACGTTTAGTTTGGGCTTAAGGTCGGCACGGACTGGTTGGGCCGAAGGGTCTGTTTCTGGGCTGCATGACAATGGCCATATCCTAAAAATGGTGGAGTGTTCTTATTTTTTGGTCGGGGGAGGAGATGGAATGATGATCAGGCTTGAGGGGCTGAATGGCCGTCTCCTCTTAACCTGTATTATCAGATGTAACACTTCTTACGAGCATAAGAGCTCAAGAGTATGAATAGGCCGTTCAGCCCATCGAGCCAGCTTTGCTGTTCAGTATGGTCATGGCTGACCTGCTTGTGGCTTCTCTCCACTGTCATGTCAACCCCCTCCCCCAGTGTCCTTTTGCTCCCTTGTTGGTGAAGAATGTATCTGTGTCTTAAACATATTCACTGACTCCTGCCTTCCCCCAGCCTCTGAGTTTTCCCACCCATTCACAGTCCGCAGGGAGGAAGTTCCTCCTTGTCTCCATCTTCAGTGGGAGACTTTATTCTTAAACTCTGACCTCTCCCAACTTGGAAGCATAGAATCCCTACAGTGTGGAAGCAGGCCGTTTGGCCCATCAGCGATAATGACCTCCTGAAGAGCATCTCATCCGGGCTCCCTGACCTTATCCCTGTAACCCTGCACTTCCCATGGCTAATCCACCGAGCCAGTGCACCCCTGGGCACTATATGAGTAATTTAGCACAACCAATCCACCGTAACCTGCACATCTTTGGACTGTGGGAGGAAACCCACGGAGAACGTGCAGACTCCACACACAGTCGTCCGAGGGTGGAATCGAACCCGGGTCCTTGGTGCTGGGAGGCAGCAGTGCTAACCACTGAGCCACCAGATCACCCATTCACTCTCCACCCTTTCAGAAAGTGCTTAAACCCCTCAGTGATGCTTATTGTGTTAATGGTGTTAAACAAATACGTGTTATTCCGCATCAGTGACCTGGGTTCTGGAGTTTCACTGTTGTGGGTGGGTCGGCAGAGTTCGGGAGCTTGTGACTGTATGGCATGTAGTGCATTTAACAGTTATTTATTGCACTCAGCTGATGCCTTTTGTATGTTACCTTTGTCACGTGTACCAGCTCCCTTGCCGTCTGAGGCGAGCTGTCTCCCATGCACTAACAACAAGGAGGGTGGCTAACATGAAAGTGCCTTTAACTTTCAAAATAAAGAAATCTCCACCCTTCCAAGTTACGTGAGGTACAAGACAGAACTGAGCTGAAGCAGCACGTCCGTGAACTGAGTCTTGAGAGTCTGGAAAGAGACAGGGGTGTGGTATCGTTAGGCAATGTTCAAATCCCATCACTGCCGACAGTGGAGTTTGAGCTCACTAAAAATCTGGAATCTGGTCGAGTGCTGATCGGGAATCCAATTGTTGGAAAAACCCATCTGGTTCACTAGTGGGCTGGAAACCTGGTCTGACCCACTGCAATACGGGTGAAGCTTTGCAATGGCTAAGGGCAATAAATCAAGATTAGAGTGTGGGGCTGGAAAAGCACAGCTGGTCAGGCAGCATCCGAGGAGCAGGAGAGTCGACGTTTCGAGCAAAAGCCCTTCATCAAGAATAACAATAAATATTAGCCTGGCCTCACCTGGCAAATAAATCAGAAACAGAAGATTAATGGAGGTCAGGGAAATGAGCAAAAGGCGAGGGCTTTCAGAAGAACTGCAAGTTCTGCCCTGTGACGGTTACATCTCGTTTACCGAATGCGATTCATTTCCATTGCTTTTGTGTGGATTCATGTCACGTTTGCCGCACTGAAAGCAGGCCATTCAACCCGTCAGCTTTATGCTGCAAATGCAGGTGTTCCCACACCGTGTTGATCTCACCGCGTCAGCAGTTCCCTTGTCCCTAGTGTGTTTATCCAGCCGCCCCTATCAGGGCAGTGCTGCTGTTTCTCCTCGCTCGCTCGCTCCCCATAGGAGCGGGTCCCACATTCTCCCCACTCCAAGTGAAGACATTTCTTCCGGAATTCCCAGTAGGATTTGTCAGTGACTGCCACCTGTCAATGACCCTGGTTTTCATCTCCCAACATGTGGGGACTTTTTTTTAATAGTTGTGTTATCCTTTAACAGTGTAAGAAGTCTGTAACAAACCACTTGTCAGAATCGTGTGCCTCAAAGAGAGAGCCTCCTTCGATTCAGACTTTCCTGTTGCTATATACTGTCTTGGTACATTCCTTGGGAATATGCTGTACCGTATAGCATTAAAACGTCATAGAGGTCTGCAGCATGGAAACAGGCCCTTCGGCCCACCTTACCCATGCTGTGCAGTTTTCACAATTTAAACGAGTCCCATTTGTCTGCGTTTGGCCCACATCCTTCCATATATGGTCCTGTTCACTGTACTCACTTCCACCGCGTTTCATGGTAAGGTCCTGGGGAGTGTTGCTGAACAAAGAGACCTTGGAGTGCAGGTTCATAGCTCCTTGAAAGTGGAGTTGCAGGTAGATAGGATAGTGTAGAAGGCATTTGGTATGCTTTCCTTTATTGGTCAGAGTATTGAGTACAGGAGTTGGCAGGTCATGCTGTGACTGTACAGGACATTGGTTAGGCCACTATTAGAATATTGTGTGCAATTCTGGTCTACTTCCTATCGGAAAGATGTTGTGAAAGGGTTCAGAAAAGATGTTGCCTGGGTTATGAGGGCCATGGATAGGATAAATAGACAAAGTCTTTTCCCTGGGGTCAGGGAGTCCAGAACTAGAGGGCATAGGTTTAGGGTAAGAGGAGAAAGATATAAAAGAGACCTAAGGGGCAACATTTTCACACACAGGGTGGTACGTGTATGGAACGAGCTGCCAGAGGAAGTGGTGGAGGCTGGTACAATTACAGCATTTAAGAGGCATTTGGATGGGGATATGAATCGGAAGGGTTTGGAGGGATATGGGCCGGGTGCTGGCAGGTGGGGAGTTGGGTTGGGATATCTGGACGGGTTGGGCCGAAGGGTCTGTTTCCGTGCTGGACATCTCTATGGCACTACATCTGGCAGCCTGTTGCAGACACTTGCCCTACCCTCAGCATGAAACAAATCGCCCCTCTGGACCCTTTCGTGTCTCTTCCCCCTCTCATCTTCAACCCATGCCCTCTGGTTTTAGATTTCCCCCTACCCTGGAGAAAAGCTGACCACTATCGACCTGGGCCATGCCCCTCATGATTTTATACAACTCCATAAGGCCACCCTTCAGCCTCCTCCGCTGCAGGTAAGGAAGTCCCAGCCTATCTAACCTCTCCTTTTAAATCAAACCTTCCAATCCAGGTAGCGTCCTCGTAAATCATCCCCGCTTTCTCGAACCTCCTCCAGCTCCTCTGTGTTTAACAGTCCTGTCAATTCAGCCCCGTGCTCATGTTTATCTTCTGCACGTGCATTACCCCATCAGCATTTCCTTCTGTATCCAGGCTCCTGAACCACTTCCTGTGGAAACGGGTTTAACGTTCTCACCACCCTCTCTGGTGTTTCTCCCTGAATTCCTCGCGTTAACCACAGGATCGTGACCGTGCAGGTATCAACCAGAACTCTCAGCATTTTGGCTCTGCGCCCATTTCCTGTAACGCCCCGCGCGTCGTCGGCTAATCCTCTTTCTGGTGCCTGGATTGAAGCTGCCTCCACCCACCCCACCCCCGACGTGACACTGAGTCCAGAGTGGTTGACCCTCCCAGAGCTGCCTTGGTCCGGACCCCACCCTGGGTGCGCTGAGTGGCGGGGCATAGCAGAAAGCGGGCAACGTTGTGCTTTCAGGAGATGGGTGCCCCTTTGTTGCCAGGCAAGGAGGTTTATACACCGCCCTGGGCCCTGTACGGTTGCCCGAGAGCTTGCCAGCACTCTGTGTACTCTGCCAGTCTCGTGATGGTGAGGTCATGGTGTTCCAAGTGAGGATCTGAGCCTCAGGCACACCGACCTAGTTGTGGAGGATTAGCTGCATTACAAACCTCTCCTCTACAGCTTTGTGTTTCACTTGGAGCGTGTCGTGCCGTTGGCTTCCCAGGCGTTGGGGGGCAGCCAAGGTCCCTTCCTCTCAGGGTGAAGGCTGGGGAATCCCATCGGCGCTTTGCTGCTACATTGTTTGCCTGAGGTTGGCGCCGAATGTCAGTAATCTCTGGTAAATCCCCCCCCTCCCCCACCCACTTTGCTCTGTAACTCTCCATCGTGGGCAGCATGGGAACAAGGCGAGGCCATTCAGCCCTTCCAACCAGTTCTGCAGTTCAACAAGATTCCCACCTCAACTCCGCATTCCCAATGTTCTTTCATCCCCTTGGGCATCAAGAACCTCTGTGTCTTAAACAGAGGGAAAGATTCCTTAGCCACTGCCTTTGAAGAAGGGACTTCCAAAGACACTCAACTAGGATCTAGAACTAGGGGTCAGTGTTTAAAAATAAAGGGGTGGCCATTTAAAACAAACATTTATTTTCATCTGAGAGGAAAACATGTTTCCTCATGTTTGTTTTAAATGGCCATCCCTTTATTTTTAAACACTGACCCCTAGGTTCTCGATTTCTCCCACATGAGGAAATATCCAAGGCACCTCAGCATCTTCCATGTTTTAATTAATTTGCCTCTGACTCTCCTAACCTGCAGCGGTTACAGGGCCTAGCCTGTTTCACTTTTCCTCAGAAGGCAATCTGTTCATTCCAGGTATGAGTCTAGTCAAGCGTCTCAGTCCCGCTTCCATTGGTGCAGTGACCAGTAATGTACGCACAGTACTGTGGTCTCCCCACTGCTCTGTATAACTGAAAGATAACCTCGCTCCTCTTGCATTCAATTTCCCTCGCAAACAAAATGACATTTTGTGAGTTTTTCTGATGACTTTCACTAACCGCAAACTAACCTTCTGCAATTCTTGGGATGGCACGGTGGTGCACTGGTTAGCACTGCTGCCTCACAGAGTCAGGGGCCTGGGTTCGAGTCAGGTGACTGTGTGGAGTTTGCACGTTCTCCCCGTGTCTGTGTGGGTTTCCTCCAACTGCAGCGGTTTCAATAGACAAAAGGTCCAGGAGTGGGCCATTCGGCCCTTTGGGCCAGCACCACCATTCATCATGATCATGGCTGATCATCCACAATCAGTATCCTGTTCCTGCCTTATCCCCATTACCCTTGGTTCCACTATCTGTAAGAGCTCTATCCATCTCTTTCTTGGAAGTATCCAGAGACTTGGCCTCCACTGCCTTCTGGGGCAGATTTCCTCCCACATTCTAAAGATGTGTAGGTTAGGGTGGATTGGTCAAGATAAATTACCCATAGTGTCCAGGGGTTGCAAGTTAGGGTGGATTGACCATGCTAAATTATCCCATAGCGTCCAGGAATGTGCAGGTGAGGGTGGATAGGCCATGCTAAATTATCCATAGTGCCCAGGGATGTGCAGGTGAGGGTGGATTGGCCGTGCTAAATTATCCATAGTGCCCAGGGATGTGCAGGTGAGGGTGGATTGGCTGTGCTAAATTATCCATAGTGCCCAGGGATGTGCAGGTGAGGGTGGATTGGCCGTGCTAAATTAACACACGTTGCCCAGGGATGTGCAGGTTAGGGTAGATTGGCCGTGCTAAATTGCCCCACGGTACCCAGAAAAGCTCAATAGATTAGGCGTGGGGGAATGCAGGGTTACAGAGAGTAGAGTGGAAGGTTGGGTCTGGGTGAGATGCCTTTGAGGGCCAGTGTGGACCCACTGGGCCAAGGGTCCTGTTTCCACGATGCAGGGAGCCTATTCTGTGATAGCTGCACTAGGAGACTCCGATCCCTCTGTATCTCACTCTGCAGTCTCTCACTGTTTCAGTAACATGCTCCTGCTTTATTCCAGCTGGCTAATTTCTCATCTTATGTTCCGTTTGCACCATCAACCGATCTGTATCGCTGCGTATGTTCTTCAACCCTTTAATCCAAACCGTAATGGATTTTCAGCCTCAGCACCGAGCCCTGTGACTCTCACACTGGGCTGCCAGCCTGAGGAGAGCCATTCGTTCCAGCTCTCTGCTGTCGTTAGCCAACCGATCCCCTCTCCATGCCAATAAGTTACCCCTTCACTGCATGCTGTCATTTTCTGCAATGATCTTTTGATGCAGCACCTTATCGAACGCCTTCTGGCAATCTAAACGCAAGTGGTGAGGTCTCTTTTGGAGTCACTGTGTCCGGTTTTGGAGAGGGTTCAAGGAAGATTTTCCAGGGGGTTGCTGGGAACGGAGGGCTTGACTTGTAAGGAGAGGCTAGGACTTTCTTTTTCCACTGGAGCAGCGGAGGGTGATCTGAGCGGTTTGTAACATCGTGAGGGGCACAGAGAAGGTGGGGCATAGAGCCGAACACACCATGTCCAGGTGGGGGCCCATGCGCAAAGTGAGCACTGGCGCGGACCTGTTGGGCCGAATGGCCTCCCATCTCGACAGTGCCCGCTGTGTGGGAGCGTGGATTACCTCTTTCGGGTTCCATCGTCACGGAGAGGGCTGCTAGCGGATGCAGTGACATTCCCGTGAGCGTTCTGGGCCTCCGTGCCCATATTGGTCCCTGTGGCGCTTGGGCTCCTCTCCCCTCCGCTGACCGGTACACCTCTGACAGCCACCTCCGCGCTCCACACCGCTCAGCCCACCTGCCTTGTGCCAGCGTGGGTAGGCAGGAAAGGAGGCAACCACTTGCTGCAGAGCCAGCCGGTGACCTGATAGTGTTTGTGATTTCGACTGAGGGAGGGGACTGTTGACCCCAGGTCACGGCGGGGCTGAGGAAGCTCTTGAGCATGGGCATGGTGGGGTGGTGTCTGTCTTGGGGAGGTCTGCTGTGGGGGGGGGGGGGGTCTCAGTGAAAGCTCACACAGAGGGGCACTTCCCTCCGTATCGCGCTGGAGTGGTAGCCTGGATTTATACGTCCATGCCTTGGCATGGAACCTGACTGTGAGTGTGGGTGGGAGGCCGTTCAGCCCGTCGAACCCCGTGGCTGCCCTTTGGAAGAGCGGTCAAATCATTACCTTTATCCTGCTCCTATATCCCGAGTCCATCGCATCACAGAGTCATAGAGCACAATGCTAGACCCTTCAGTCCAACTCATCCGTACTGACCAGATGTCGTCAATTATTCCAGTCCCATTTAGCAGCACTTGGCCCATAAGCCTCTAAACTCTTGTTATTCATGTACCCATCCAGATGCCTTTACCTGTAACCGTACCAGCCTCCACCACTTCCTCTGGCAACTCCTTCTGTACACGTACCACCCTCAGTGTGAAAAAGTTACCCTTCAGGTCCCTTTTATATCTTTCCCCTCTCACCTTAAACCTATGCCCTCTAGTTTTGGACCCCCCCCCTCCCCCACCCCGGGGAAAAGTCCTTGTCCATTTATCCTATCCATGCTCCTCATGATTTTAGAAATTTCTCTCGTGTCACCCTGTCGGGCGCTCCAGGGTAAACAGCCCCAGCCTGTTCAGCCTCTCCCTATAGCTCAAACCCTTTTCTGAACCCTTTCAAGTTTCACAACATCTTTCCGATAGGAAGGAGACTGGAATTGCGTGCGGTATTCCAAAAGTGACCTAACCAATGTCCAACAACATGACCTCCGAACTCCTGTACTCAACACTCTGACCAGTGAAAGCAATCGCACCAAACGCTTTCTTCATTGAGATTAAAACAAATCCTTTTATTCCCCTTTCCATCTTTAAGAATCTTTGAGAGCTTAAGAGTTTCTGGATGAAAGCTCTATTCTCGCAATACGCTGCACGTTCTGAGTTTTGTTTTTAACAATCTCCCAGCATCTTTCTGGTTTTTTTCTGCCCCCCCCCCCCCACTGCTGATCCTAACCGGATGCTCTCTAGTTACTGGCCAGTGGGAAATGTTTTCCTGGTTGCTTCTAATGAGCTAAAACGTCAGAATGCTTCCCCCTCACTAAACCTGACAATGTACTCCATTGATTAGAAAGGTCAGGTTGAAAATGTGTAATCGGAAATGAGGAATGAGTGGCTCGTTTATCAGGTGGTCCGTGTGTGGGTGTGGACCGTCCTCACTCTGAACACCTTGAGCTATCTCCCTGTTTAACCGTACAAGTGCAGGGTTAGGTGCCCCAGTTGACTCTCCAGTGTTGAATATATTTAACACTGGGGTGTTCGGATTTATTTCATTTGGTCTCTTGGGGGATTCTTTGAATCCCTATAGCAAGGAAGCAGGCCATTCAGCCCTTCTGAAGAGCGTCCCACCCCGAACCCCTCCCCCCATCCGCCCGCTTGCCTCTCCTTGTAACCCTGCATTTCTCACCTGGCCTGCACACCCTTGGATACTATATAGTGCTTTAGCACCGGCCAATCCACCGTACCCTGCACATCTTTGTGACTATGGGAGGGAGCCCACACAGACAGTGGGATCGAACCCGGGTCCCGGGTGCTGTGAGACAGCACTGCTAACCACTGAGCCATCGTGCTGCCCTAATCGAGGGACAGGCAGGAAAGTGGAAATGTAACCCCAAGTATTGAAAGGCGGAACGAGCTCGATGGGCTGAATGGCTCACCGCTGTCTCTCGTGAATCTTGTGTAAAATGCTGAGGTCAACTCCGATTTGTATGAGCTCAAGTTGCTTGCCAGCGTAGCCTCTGCTCCCATTGTACCCTGGGGAGGATCTCAGGGTGGGGCCAGTGCAGGAAGACGTCCCCCCACCCCGAATCCGTGCCTCCATTCCGTTAGATCATACCCATGAGCCATGTCGGCCGGGGCGAGTTGGACCACAGTCAGTTTCCGTGACTCTTCGCCCTGTAATTGTTGTACCTTTTTGCCCAATAATTGTCGTTGAAACTTTATTGCTGGAACAGCACAGCAGGTCAGGCAGCATCCAGGGAACAGGAGATTCGACGTTTCGGGCACAGGCCCTTCTTCAGGCCTGTGCCCGAAACGTCGAGTCTCTTGTTCCCTGGATGCTGCCTGACCTGCTGTGCTGTTCCAGCAATAAAGTTTCAACTTTGATCTCCAGCATCTGCAGACCTCACTTTCTCCGCCCAATAATTGTCTCCTTCTGCACTAATTCCCCCTCCCCGCCAGCCCTGATCCCTGAACCGCGACGGTTTTTTACAGGGCTACGTAGGGACCTGTTCCAGATTCCCACTCCTCTTCTGTGAGGAATACCTTCCAACGTCACGTCTGAGCAGCCTGGCTCGAATCTGAGGTGCTGTGTAAATGCAGGGCCGTTCTTTTTGAAGGCTTGCCCTTGATTGTGCCCAAGCGGCTAAACCCGTTGAGCCAGCTCAGGCAGCCCTTGGTCCTGTCGCTTGCTGCCCGTGTGCCTGGTAATCTCCTTCAGCCTGTGCCTAAAGAAGATAAGCTGTTGGCACCCATATCACTTGTGGAAAGTGTTCGCTGTTTTACCTTCAGTGTTAATTTCACCTGAAACCTGATGAGCTGGCTCAGTGCTGGGATCCTAGTTCACACCAGGCACCCCCCCTCGACACTGCTGTGCTTGTCCCAAGTGTCTATTGATCAGCCAGTCTTCACCGCACTTGCATTTGACTACCACCTGATGAAGGAGCGTCGCATTAAACCTGTTGGACTATAACCGGGTGTTGTGTGATTTTTAACTTTCTACATCCCAGTCCAACACCAGCATCTCCAAATCATCTCTTGCATCTGTTTGTCTCGCTTCCTCCTGCTTTGCAACCTGATGATCTCTGTGCAGCCACTCTGTGAAGACTGACTGCTTTTGCATCCCAGTGCCTTCCACTCGCAACCCACCCTTCAACTGTCCAGGCTTTAGCTTTTGGAAAGTTTTCTTCAAAAATATTCGTTTGGGTGGGGGCAATGTTGCCTGTTGCGTCTCCCTAATTACCGTCTGCACTGAGTAGCTTGCTGGGCCGTTTCAGAGGGCAGTTTCCTGCCTGCTTTCCACACTGTACAGATTAGAGTCATAGAGATATACAGCAAGGAAACAGACCCTCTGGCCCAACCCGTCCATGCCGACCAGATATCCCAACCCAATCTAGTCCCTCCTGCCAGCACCCGGCCCATATCCCTCCAAACCCTTCCTATTCATATACCCATCCAAATGCCTCTTAAATGTTGCAATTGTACCAGCCTCCACCACTCCCTCTGGCAGCTCAGGGAAAACAGGCCCAGCCTGTTCAGCCTCTCCCTATAGCTCAAACCCTCCAACCCTGGCAACATCCTTGTAAATCTTTTCTGAACCCTTTCATGTTTCATAACATCTTTCTGATAGGAAGGAGACCAGAATTGCACACAATATTCCAGCGTGCCTCTCGCCTCCCAGATTTTACTGGAAGAGACACCAGCTGCTCAGCCTCCTGAACTGGTTCTGTTCTGAGAGTCACAGCTAATACCTAACCCTGTATCAATAATAGGATCAGATAAATTGATCATTGGTCACATGTGGAAACAGCTGAAAATGTGTTGCTGGAAAAGCACAGCAGGTCAGGCAGCATCCAAGGAACAGGAGAATCGACATTTCGGGCATGAGCCCTTCTTCATTCCTCATGCCTGAAACGTCGATTCTCCTGCTCTGATCTCCAGCATCCGCAGCCCTCACTTTCTCCACGTGTGGAAACAAATTGGGTGTTTGTGTTCCCTGTGGTATTTCAGCTGTCATCCAGAACGTCATCCCATCGCTCCTTCTTCCCTCCCGGTTTAAGGTGTTGATCTAACGGACTGACGGAACCGGTTCAGGAGGCTGAGCGGCTGGTGTTTCTTCCAGTAAAGTCTGGGAGGCGCGAGGCTGGTTTTAGTGCCCCATCTCTGCCAGTGCAGTGCTGTTTCACATTGTGTTTGTGGGTCCGCAGTGGGACTTGCATCTTCATTGTATCAGCAGCCTGAGTGTAAGTCTCCAGAACATTGTTTTACAGGAAGGGTGCGACCAGACTTTATTTCAGGTTTGCAGTTTTAATTGAACTGTCCTCAGAAAACCTTCTGAGGGAGTGGGGTGTCTGTGTGTGTGTGTGTGTTTGTGTCTGTGAGTGCGCGCCATACTTTGACTGTAAGCCTGAGTTAAGCTTGCATTGAAATACGACAGGCAGTTCCTCTGGGCAGTCCGGGTTTGGATCAGCCTGACTGCTAGCGACCACACGATGGAGCACAGTGTCCTTACAAATACTCACTGTCTTCATCGAGCCTGTTGAAATGCAGCCCCGCTCTCCGAACTATCTTGTGTAGGCGACTTCATCAACAAGGTTAGAGAGGGTCCTGTGTTGTTCGTTTCAGGAACCCAAAGTCCGAATCAAACCCTCGCAGGGTAGGTGCAGAAAGTGAAGTCGATCTATCTGTACATCGAACAGGTTCAGCATGGGGTGAGATAAAGGGTAAAGCTCTCTCTCTCCATCATCCCCTCCTTGGGTCTCTCAGGATTGTATGATGGGAAGGGGGTTTTCGCGTTGAGCTGGTAGGCCATTGAATGGAGTCTCCATGACAGGGATGAGTGAAAGGAATTGGGGAAGGCCCTGTCATAGAGGTATACAGCACAGAAGCAGACCCTTCGGCCCAACCCGTCTATGCTGACCAGATATCCCAACCCAATCTAGTCCCACTTGCCATCACCCGGCCTTTATCCCTCCAAACCCTTCCTATTCATATACCCATCCAGATGCCTTTTAAATGTTGTCATTGTACCAGCCTCCACCACTTCCTCTGGCAGCTCATTCCATACCCGTACCACCCTCTGCGTGAAAAAGTTGCCCCTTCGGTCCCTTTTATATCTTTCCCCCCTCACCCTCACCCTACGCCCTCTAGTTCTGGACTCCTCCACCCCAGGGAAAAGACTTTGTCTATTTATCCTATCCATACCCCTCATGATTTTATAAACCTCTATAAGGCCACCCCTC
>NC_057757.1:6551896-6553875 GCF_004010195.1 Chiloscyllium plagiosum
GCAGGTAAAGGGATGGCTGGAAAATGGGAAGCCTTCAGAAATGAGATAACGAGAGTCCAGAGAAAGTATATTCCTGTCGGGGTGAAAGGGAAGGCTGGTAGGTATAGGGAATGCTGGATGACTAAAGAAGTTGCGGGTTTGGTTAAGAAAAAGAAGGAAGCATATGTCAGGTATAGACAGGATAGATCGAGTGAATCCTTAGAAGAGTATAAAGGCAGTAGGAGTATACTTCAGAGGGAAATCAGGAGGGCAAAGAGGGGACATGAGATAGCTTTGGCTAATACAATTAAGGAGAATCCAAAGGAGTTTTATGAATACATTAAGGAGAAGAGGGGAATTAGGGAGCGAATAGGGCCCCTCAGTGAAGGCAGCTCCTCCGATTCCACATGAATTAACTCTGGCTGGGGACAAAGGTCACCCTTGCCAGATTGAAGGTTTGACAATTTGGTAAATTCCTTTCCAAGATTGTTCTGGGGGCCACCGCTGCTGGCTCAGTGATGCAGATCAGGGTTGCTGTGTTTCTTCAGGCTGAATAGTACCCTCTGCCCCGTGTTCCATAGAATCCCCACCGTGTGGAAACTGGCCCTTCGGCCCAACAAGTCCATACCGACCCTCAGAAGAGTATCCTACCCAGACCCATTCCCCTACCCTATTGCTGTACATTAACCTACACATCTGTGAACACTATGGGCAATTTAGCACGGCCAGTCCACCTGAATCTGCACATCTTTGGATCAGGGGAGGAAACCGGACCACCTGGAGGAAACCCACGCAGACATGGGGAGAATGTGCAACCACCACACACAGTCGCGTGGGGCTGGAATCGAACACTGGTCCCTGGTGACATGAGGCAGCAGTGCTAACCACTGAGCCACCGTGCCACCCCACAGGGCTGTCTGAGAGTCAAACTCATTCCGTTACACATTAGCCACCTGAGTATTCACTTCCCCTTGAAATCAACTCGGCATCTCTCTGTTATCTGCACCTAATGCCTGTCTCTGCTATGAGCCCTCGATACTTGTGATGCCCCTTCAGGTCCACCTGACATGGGGTTCCTGAAACAAACAGCACAAGAGCTCAGTCTTTCAGAAGTCCGGTCACCACTTGGCATTTCGTGTACATTACATCTCTAGTTCCAAATGAGGTCTTTGTGATGCTCCCACGCCTGTTCTCTGACATTGCGAACGTGGGCAGAATAAATCTCCTGGAATTGCAACACAAAGACCCCCACATCATTGGTGAACATTACATTAGTGTCTGCGACATTTGGAGAAATTCTGGAACATTCTGATCTCATGCCTGACCCACATTCGCACTCGCGTTCCTGTCAGGAGGCAAACAGTTTTCTCGGTGGGAACTCTGACTGGTTCTAATCCCTCTGAGCTTTAATCGTACTAAAGCAGGCATTTCTGTCCTCTTAGTAACACTAACTCTACTGTCAGGCAGCAAGTAACTCTTACCCTGCTGAATATACAGAGTGTACTGTCAGACAGCGAGTAACCCTGACCCTGCTAAATATACAGTGTACTGTCACACAGCGAGTAACCCTAACCCTGCTGAATATGCAGTGTACTGTCACACAGCGAGTAACACTTACCCTGCTGAATAAACACAGACTGTACTGTCAGACAGCGAGTAATCCATACCCTGCTGAATAAACACAGACTGTACTGTCACACAGCGAGTAACCCTTAGCCATCTGAATACACGCTGACTGTACTGTCACACAGCGAGTAACCCTGACCCTGCTGAATAAACACTGACTGTACTGTCAGACAGCGAGTAACCTTTACCCTGCTGAATAAACACTGACTGTACTGTCTCACAGCGAGTAACCCTTACCCTGCTGAATACACACTGACTGTACTGTCTCACAGCGAGTAACCCTTACCCTGCTGAATACACACGGACTGTACTGTCTCACAGCGAGTAACCCTTACCCTGCTGAATACACACTGACTGGTCACACAGCGAGTAAC
>NC_057757.1:6553919-6558727 GCF_004010195.1 Chiloscyllium plagiosum
GAATACACACGGACTGTGCTGTCACACAGCGAGTAACCCTTACCCTGCTGAATAAACACTGACTGTACTGTCTCACAGCGAGTAACCCTTACCCTGCTGAATACACACTGACTGTACTGTCTCACAGCGAGTAACCCTTACCCTGCTGAATACACACTGACTGTGCTGTCACACAGCGAGTAACCCTTACCCTGCTGAATACACACGGACTGTGCTGTCACACAGCGAGTAACCCTTACCCTGCAGAATAAACACTGACTGTACTGTCTCACAGCGAGTAACCCTTACCCTGCTGAATACACACTGACTGTACTGTCTCACAGCGAGTAACCCTTACCCTGCTGAATACACACGGACTGTGCTGTCACACAGCGAGTAACCCTTACCCTGCAGAATAAACACTGACTGTACTGTCTCACAGCGAGTAACCCTTACCCTGCTGAATACACACTGACTGTACTGTCTCACAGCGAGTAACCCTTACCCTGCTGAATACACACGGACTGTACTGTCTCACAGCGAGTAATCCTTACCCTGCTGAATACACACTGACTGTACTGTCTCACAGCGAGTAACCCTTACCCTGCTGAATACACACGGACTGTGCTGTCACACAGCGAGTAACCCTTACCATGCTGAATAAACACTGACTGTACTGTCAGACAGCGAGTAATCCATACCCTGCTGAATAAACACAGACTGTACTGTCACACAGCGAGTAACCCTTACCCTGCTGAATAAACACAGACTGTACTGTCATACAGCGAGTTACCCTAACCCTGCTGAATATACACTAACTGTACTGTCACATAGCGAGTTACCCTTACCATGCTGAATAAACACTGACTGTACTGTCAGACAGCGAGTAATCCATACCCTGCTGAATATACACTGACTGCACTGTCAGACACTGATTAACCCTTACCCTGATGAATATACACTGACTGTACTGTCACACAGTGAGTAACCCTTACCCTGCTGAATATACACTGACTGTACTGTCAGACAGCAAGTAACCCTTACCTTGCTGAATATACACTGACTGTACTGTCACACAGTGAGTAACCCTTACCCTACTGAATATACACTGACTGTTCTGTCACACAGCGTGTAACCTTTACCCTGCTGAATAAACACAGACTGTACTGTCACACAGCGAGTAACCCTTACCCTGCTGAATAAACACAGACTGTGCTGTCAGACAGCGAGTTACCCTTACCCTGCTGAATATACACTAACTGTACTGTCACATAGCGAGTTACCCTTACCATGCTGAATAAACACTGACTGTACTGTCAGACAGCGAGTAATCCATACCCTGCTGAATATACACTGACTGCACTGTCAGACACCGATTAACCCTTACCCTGCTGAATATACACTGACTGTACTGTCACACAGCGAGTAACCCTTACCCTGCTGAATATACACTGACTGTACTGTCAGACAGCAAGTAACCCTTACCTTGCTGAATATACACTGACATTACTGTCACACAGTGAGTAACCCTTACCCTACTGAATATACACTGACTGTTCTGTCACACAGCGAGTAACCCTTACCCTGCCGAATATACACTGACTGCACTATTACACAGCGAGTAACCCTTACCCAGCGTAATACACACAGACTGTGCTGTCACACAGTGAGTAACCCTTACCCTGCTGAATATACACTGACTGTACTGTCACACAGCGTGTAACCCTTACCCTGCTGAATATACACTGACTGTACTGTCAGACAGCGAGTAACCCTTACCTTGCTGAATATACACTGACTGTACTGTCACAGAGCGAGTAACCCTTACCCTACTGAATAAACACTGACTGTGCTGTCAGACAGCGAGTAACCCTTACCCTGCTGAATAAACACTGACTGTACTGTCACACAGCGAGTTACCCTTACCCTGCTGAATATACACTGACTGTACTGTCACACAGCGAGTAACCCTTACCCTGCTGAATAAACACTAACTGTACTGTTACACAGCGAGTAACCTTTACCCTGCTGAATATACACTGACTGTACTGTCTCACAGCGTGTAACCTTTAACCTGCTGAATAAACACTGACTGTACTGTCAGACAGCGAATAACCCTTACCCTGCTGAATAAACACTGACTGTACTATTACACAGCGAGTAACCCTTACCCTGCTGATTATGCACTGACTGTACTATTACACAGAGAGTAACCCTTACCCTGCCGAATACACGCTGACTGTACTGTCACACAGCGAGTAACCCTTTCGCTACTGAATATACACAGACTGTACTGTCACACAGCGAGTAACCCTTATCCTGCTGAATAAACACTGACTGTAATGTCACACAGCGAGTAACCTTTAACCTGCTGAATAAACACTGACTGTACTGTCACACAGCGAGTAACCTTTAACCTGCTGAATAAACACTGACTGTACTGTCTCACAGCGTGTAACCCTTACCCTGCTGAATATACACTGACTGTACTATTACACAGCGAGTAATCCTTACCCTACTGAATATACACTGACTGTACTATTACACAGCGAGTAACCCTTACCCTGCTGAATACATGCTGACTGTACTGTCAGACAGCGAGTAACCCTTTCGCTACTGAATATACACTGACTGTACTGTCAGACAGCGAGTAACCCTTACCCTGCTGAATAAACACAGACTGTACAGTCTCACAGCGTGTAATCCTTACCCTGCTGAATATACAGTGTGTACTGTCAGACAGCGAGTAACCCTTACCCTGCAGAATATACACTGACTGTACTGTTACACTGCGAGTAACCCTAACCCTGCTGAATAAATACTGACTCTGCTGTCACACAGCGAGTAACCCTTACCCTAGTGAATATACACTGACTATACTGTCACACAGAGTGTAACCCTTACCCAGCTGAATCTACACTGGCTCTACTGTCACTCAGCGAGTAATCCTTACCCTGCTGAATAAACACTCACTATAATGTCACACAGCGAGTAACCCTTACTCTGCTGAATATACACTGACTGTACTGTTACACTGCGAGTAACCCTAACCCTGCTGAATAAATACTGACTCCAATGTCACACAGCGAGTAATCCTTACCCTACTGAACATACACTGACTCTACTGTCACACAGCGAGTAACTCTTACCCGACTGAATATACACTGACTCTACTTTCACACAGCGAGTAACCCTTACCCTGCTGAATATACACTACCTGTACTGTCACACAGAGTGTAACCCTTACCCAGCTGAATATACACTGACTGTACTGTCACACAGCGTGTAACCCTTACCCTGCTGAATATACACTGACTGTACTATTACACAGCGAGTAACCCTTATCCTGCTGAATATACACTGACTATACTATCAGACAGCGAGTAACCCTTACCCTGCTGAATATACACTGACTGTACTGTTACACAGCGATTAACCCTTACCCTGCTGAATAAACACTGACTGTACTGTCACTCAGCGAGTAACCCTGACCCTGCTGATTATACACTGACTGAACTGTCACGCAGCGAGTAAACCTTAGCCTGCTGAATATACAGAGTGTACTGTCACACAGCGAGTAACCCTTACCCTGCTGAATATACACTGATTGTACTGTCAGGCAGTGAGTAACCCTTACCCTGCTGAATATACACTGACTGTACTGTCACGCAGCGAGTAACCCTTAGCCTGCTGAATATACAGAGTGTACTGTCAGACAGCGAGTAACCCTTACCCTGCTGAATATACACTGATTGTACTGTCAGGCAGCGAGTAACCCTTACCCTGCTAAACAAACGCTGACTGCACTGTCACACAGCGAGTAGTCCTAACCCTGCTGAATAAATACTGACCGTACTGTAACACAACGAGTAACCCTTATCCTGCTGAATAAACACTGACTGTACTATAACACAGCGAGTAACCCTTACCCTGCTGAATACATGCTGACTGTACTGTCAGACAGCGAGTAACCCTTACACTCCTGAATATACACTGACTGTCCTGTCACACAGCATGTAACCCTTATCCTGCTGAATATACACTGACTGAACTGAAACTCAGCGAATAACCCTTACCCTGCTGAATATACACTGACTGTATTGTCACACAGCATGTAACCATTACCATGCTGAATATACACTGACTGAACTGTCACTCAGCGAGTAACCCTTACCCTGCTGAATATACACTGACTGTACTGTCACACAGCGTGTAACCAATACCATGCTGAATATACACTGACTGTACTGTTACACAGCGAGTAACCCTTACCCTGCTGAATAAACAAGAGTGTATTGTCACACAGCGAGTAACCCTTACCCTGCTGAATATACACTGACTGTACTGTCTCACAGCGTGTAACCCTTACCCTCCTGAATATACACTGACTGTACTATTACACAGCGAGTAACCCTTACCCAGCTGAATATACACTGACTCTACTGTCACACAGCAAGTAACCCTTACCCTGCTGAATATACACTGCCTGTACTGTCACACAGCGAGTAACCCTTACCCTGCTAAATATACACTGACTCTACTGTCACCCAGCGAGTAACCCTTACCCTACTGAATATACACTGACTGTACTGTTACACAGCGATTAACCCTTACCCTGCTGAATAAACACTGACTGTACTGTCACTCAGCGAGTAACCCTGACCCTGCTGAATATACACTGACTGTACTGTTACACAGCGATTAACCCTGACCCTGCTGAATATACACAGACTCTACTGTCACACAGCGAGTAACCCTTATCCTACTGAATATACACCGGCTCTACTGTCACTCAACGAGTAACCCTTACCCTGCTGAATATACACTGC
>NC_057757.1:6559227-6568818 GCF_004010195.1 Chiloscyllium plagiosum
GACAAGGGGTATATGTGAGTGACGGGAGTATATGTGAGTGACGGGGGTATCTGTGAGGGGGTGTTGGTGGAATGTGCCTAGTATTTCCTGAAGCCCTCTGTGCACTGGAACATTGCCAACAGGTGGAGTTCTACTTCCTGTCTCAGTACGTCTCTGCCACTGACACACCTTTCCGGCACATTCTCCATGGACGGGGTGACCACACACTGGAAGCCCTTTACAGACATTTCCAACTGCTTAAGGACAAGCCGAGCAAGTTTGACGAGAAGAAGTTCCGGAAGCAGTTGGCCCTGGTGACATGGACCCTGCAGGGAGCTGCCAACGCTCTGAGTGGAGACGTCTGGAACATTGGTAACAACAGCTTCTAGAACGTCCAGATCATCAACACCGTTGACTCATTCTTCACTGACCCTTCACTGAGAGAGGGAGTGTGCTGTGGGCCTCCTCAAACCCTGCCAGACTTGGTTCAATCACCACTCGTTCGAGGCTTCCATGCAGCATCTCTCCCCTCCTTTCTGTCCTCTGCTCATCCTTCACTCCTCTCCCCTCCTTCTCATCTCTTCCTCTCCTCACCCTTCCCTCCTTCTCCCCTCTCCATCCTCACCTCTCCTCCACCAGTCTCCTCTTCTCCCACTCTTCCTTCACACACTCGCTCCCTCCGAACCTCTCTCTTCCTCCTCCAACCCTTCCCAGGATAACCAGGGGCGGAGGGGGTGAGTAAAGAGGACTCCCCGTTCCCATGTCTTTCTGATCAACACCAGATGGCATGTCAGTTCATGTCCCACGCATCTTTATCTCTGTTTCCGACTCCCCACCCCACATCACTTTCTCCCCATAATTCCCTCCTCTATCTTTCCATCTTACTCTTCTGTTTTTCCCTCTTTCGCTGTCCGCCTCCTTTTTCTCCACAAGATGGAATTGTCTGCACATTAACCGTTTCACTTTGAATTCCCGCCGTTTAACCTGTGCTATTGCGTCAGGATCAGTAACTTCGAGTTCAGTTCAACATTGGACCATCAATCTCTGGTTGGGAGTTCACGTCCCTCCCTGACTGAGGTGCAAAATTGATTTAACTTTTAAAAAATCCAATAATTTTCAGTTTAAATTTCAAATCTCTATTGCCTAAGGTTAGATTCTCCAACACAGATGGGGGTGTTGGAGGGAGGTTCATTCTTGACTCTGGTCCTGTGATAACTTTTATGCCCCCTTCACGATCTGGTGGTGAGTAATCTGAGGTCATCGTGACAAAGTTAAATATGAATGGTACCGAAACAGGCCATTTGGCCCACCCGCTCCATATGTTTCTGTTCCATATGGACCTCCACTCCCATTCCTCCCTTTACATGTTGTACAAATATAGGAAATTAGGAGGAGCGGGCCTCAAGTCTGCTCCAATTTGAGAGAGCTTTGAAGATTCACAATCCTCAGAAGTGTCCCCTTGACCATCAGAGATAGGAGCAGAAGGCCATTCAGCCCATCGGATGTGTGCTGCCATTCAGAGATCACTGCTGACCTGATAATCCTCAGGTTCTGAAACAAGGTCTTCTATGCCTCAGTCAAACTGCCTCTTAGCCTTCCAGCAGAGTTTCACCCCCATCACCTTCTTATTCCTTTCTCCCTCCTGTTTATCCAGTTTTCTCTTGACTGCTTTGACACTATATTTGCCTCAACCACTTTGAGGTCGCAAGTTCCCCATTCTCACCGTTCATATACCACATAAGGAGATTTCTCTTCACTACCACAGTGACTTTCTGGTGTTGATGATCTCTATGTATCCGCAGTCTAATCTCTGCAAGAGTCTGTCTCATGAAATTTTCCAACATAGTTTTGAGGACATCTTATGATGGTCATGATTGGAGACGCTGGTGTTGGACTGGGGTGTTGAAAATCCCACAATACCAGGTTATAGTCCAACAGGTTTATTTGGAAACACTAGCTTTCAGAGCGCTGCCCCTTCATTAGGTGGTTGTGGAGAATAAGATTGTAAGACATGGAATTTATTGCAAATTTATTCTGTATCTTACGATCTTATACTCCACAAGCACCTGACGTCGGAGCAGCGCTCCGACAGCTAGTGCTTCCAAATAAACCTGTTGGACTCTAACCTGGTATTGGGTGATTTTTAATCTTATAATGGCTTCTCTTTTCTAGTGAAAATAATGTAGTTGTGTTCAGTCTTAAGTCAATACCTCTGTCATGTTCTTTTCCAGAAAGTAACTTAAAGATGGGAATTTAAAGTGAATAGATGAATGGCTAAAAAATGTCACGGCAAATGAAATTAGATTGTGTGTTTGTCCATCCATATCTAGTGCTGGTGTCTAGACTCCGGTTGTCATCAATGATTGTTTAATTTATCAGGGACAGTGATCACTATAAATTATTTTTGTAATATATTGTTAATTATCGGAAGCAGTGCCTTCCATAATTCCAACAGTTATACTGGCTTTGAATGGAAAAAGCATCTTCTGTTTGTTAGAAGCCAGGTGGTAGAGGCAAGTTGTTGGCAATGCTCAGGTTAGTCAAGCTGCCATTTTGTAGTTTTCCCTGTCTTCAATGGCAGCCATTTTGTAGTGCTCCCTATCTTCACTGGCAGCCATTTGCATTGGCCCCATGTTGGCTGGCCACTTGCAGCGTCCTCTGTCTTCATCAGCAATCTGCTATCTTCAATGGCAGCCATTTGCAGAGCCATCTGTCTTTGTGTGGACATCTGCCATACCTCTATCCCGCCATCATTATGATTCCTGTGTGGAATCTCCTTGGGGATTGCAGGCTGTCTGGTAGGATTTTTTAAATGCTTTCCTGAAGTGTAGACTGATCCTTTAATTTGTTTTGAAAGCAAAAGCTCTGAGGAGTTATTGGTGCTAAGTCAAACATCTGAAATCCAATGCGGGAACACCACTGCCTGCAAGTTCCCCTCCATTGCCCATCCTGACTTGGAAATATATTGCCATTCCTTCAGTGTCACTGGGTTAAAATCTTGGAATTCCTTCCTCAATGGAACTGCGCATGTTCCAACACTTAAGTGAAGTGCAGGGGTTCAAGAAAGCAGTTCACCTCCCACCTCCTGGACAGCTAAAGATCGACATGGTGCTTATGATCCCTTTAGAAATGTATCCCTTGCAACGCCCAACTCCCCATCTACACCCTAAATCTGACTGCTCTTGAAATAGAGACAAACAAATGGCAGCAGAGCATTGCCAATAAGAGAGACATCATTGTACGAGGGGCACATCAGCATTGGGATCCTCTAGTACGAATACTGCCATTAATCTATCAGCTATTGATAAAGAAAACGTGTTAATTATCGGGAACAGTGCTTCTCATAGTTCAGCACATTGCTTACTTGTTGAGGCCTAGTTATTTACCCCCACTGACCTGAGTCTGTTGTGTACCTGTTTGTTTATGCTTTGGTTGGTTTGATGTGCCAGTCTAATGAGAGGGTCAACCTGTAACCACATTGGCCATACCCACTCTCTTCCTTTCAAGCGTAATATGCTCTGGATCGAGGGGTGCAGAGTTGGGGGAAGATGGCACTGTACCAGTAACTGAGGATGGTGGGGGGGGAAGAAAAGGGGTGTGTGTGTGTTTTCTTTTTAAAACCATCTGTCAGAGCTTTGTGCTGTGCTGCTCAGACTGGCCCAGAGTCACCATAAAATGCTTCAATGTATCACAACTGGAGAATTAAAAATTTAGCCAAACTACAAAGCTGCCTTGGGTTTAGTTCCTACCTAACTCTGTTGCTCCAACCAGAGACATCAGCAAAGCTGATACAGGTCATTCTGCTTGAACGTGTGATTCATTAATGCGAATACCCGATTGATGAATTATAGAGTTATAGAGATGTACAATGTGGAAACAGACCCTTCGGTCCAACCCGTCCATGCCAACCAGATATCCCAACCCTAATCTAGTCCCACCTGCCAGCACCCGGCCCATATCCCTCCAAACCCTTCCTATTCATATACCCATCCAAATGCCTGTTAAATGTTGCAATTGTACCAGCCTCCACCACTTCCTCTGGCAGCTCATTCCATTGTTTCTAAAGTGCCAACTTTTAAAACACGTGTTGGCTGTGACAGGACTGCATCACCAACACTTTAAGCGCTGTTTCTAAAGCACAATTTTTTTTAATAACGGGGGTCACACAAGAACGTAACTATGTCATTACAGAAAAACTACCTGTAGGTGTGAGTGAGCCAAAAAACACTGAATGGTTCTCAGCTAGTGCTTATAGGAGAGAGAGTTTTAAATTGGCTCATCTGGTCTCTTACATTGCACTGTCAGTCAATCACTATTTCTGCTGACAAGTATTGGTCCACTCTCTCCACCACCCATCTCAGTAGCAGCAGCAGCATGTACCATCTACAAGATTCACTGCAACACCTTTCTAACTTCTAATCTCATCACAGAGAGACTAGGGCAGCAGATACATGGGAACACCATTTGCAAGTTCCTCTCCCACCATCCTGACTTGGAAATTTATTAGCCGTTCCTGCAGTGTTGCTGGGTCAGAATCCTGGAGCTCCCTCCCTAACGACACTGTCCCCAAACAGACGGCAGCGATTTAACGCAGCAGTTCACTGCCACCTTCTCCATTACCGATAGGCAACAGTTGCTGGCCTCGACATTAATGCCCATATGCTGTGTACAAACAAAGTGGGCGTGGTGGCCAATGTGGCCCATGCCAAATCTGGCAAGGATTTGGTGCTCTGAGCTAGGCCCAGCTTTCATTCTGCAAGTCAGCCTGACCTGCAGAACAAGGGAAGAGAAAGGGGGGGGGATAAAGAGGTGTAGGTTAAGCACATGATCAAGGTGGTAAAAACAATGACTGCAGATGCTGGAAACCAGATTCTGGATCAGTGGTGCTGGAAGAGCACAGCAATTCAGGCAGCATCCGAGGACAGGCAAAATCGACGTTTCGGGCAAACGCCCTTCATCAGGAATGAGACAGGGAGCCTCCTGGGTGGAGAGATAAATGGGATGTTAATTCTCCTGCTCGTCGGATGCTGCCTAACCGGCTGTGTTTTTTCAGCACCACTCTAATCTCAACTCTGATCTCTGGCATCTGCAGCACCCACTTTCGCCTGGTGGGTTTGAATCCTGTCAAATGGCACATGGTGGAATCTGAAATCAGTACAAGTCTGGAATCAAGGGTATAATGATGACCATGAATCCACTACCCAGTGTCGGATGAACCCACCTGGTCCACTAATGTCCTTTGGGGAAGGAAACTGCCATTATTACCTGCTCCTACCTACATTGTGGGTGGCTCTTAAACTCCTCTCTGGGCAATTAATGCTGTCCTCAGCCCTGTTACCCTCATGGCATGAAGGAATTGAATTTTAAAGGGCATTCCAGAGGCCCATACTCATGCCTTGGGGACACAGGTTAAAATACCACCATGACAACTGGTGAAATTTAAGTTAACAAATCAATCTAGCCAGCTAGTTACAGAAACACATGGCTGAGACACGGGAACTTGGAACGCAACAAAGAGAAAAATCAAACAGGATTTAAAACAATAGCTGACGCCTTTATTAAAACACCACGTGGGGCCCAAAGGGGCATAAGTACATTTGGTCGGACTTTACATTTGTACAAGTTCTATTTTTTTTTTGCAAAGTGCAAATACAATTCTTTTTTTAAAATTAAAAAAAATCTGTTGTGAGTTTACACAGGACTTTCATTCATTCTGACATCCAAATCCCAATTAATGTGCACAGATCTTCAAAAAAAAAATGAAAACACACGTGCGCGCACACACACACACACACACACGCAGAAAACCCAGAATATATATTAAAAAGTTACAGCGCCCCAGTCGGTGACAACCCCTATCATTATTTCGAGCACATGCACACATGCAGCAGCAATCTGGGAATTTCAGGCTGGAGAGCGGCAACCAGAGGTCAACTCTGCAAACCGTTGTTGGAGGAGATTATGTCAGCTTCTTGCTGCACTGAGAAGGTGGACAAGGCCTAGAGCACAACCTCCCAATGAGACCCTGACAACAGCACATAGCCATGGTGCACAGAGGTCTCCTCCCATGGGGACCCGGTTCCTCCCCTTTCCCCAAACATCCCTACCCAGCCCACAAGACAACTAAAAACACTCTGCTACCAGTCCTGCTAACCCACTACCCTATTGAAACAGACAAAGTCCGTAGCTGGATGGGGCAAAGATGATTAGCTGATTAAGACCCACCCTAGCAACCCATGCTACTTTCCCTCATCCTAACCAGTCCTAGAGAGTTGGTTGCTGCAGTAGCTTCTCCCTCAGACTCCGTGGTACTGAGAGAACACTGATGGGTCAGGATTAACCATCGCTTAGTTGGAGAAATTCCTTCAATTTGAGGGAGGATTAGTCAGGCAAAACATTCCACACCAAGGCTCCCAGAACAGGGACAGCACAGGGTAAAGCTTCCTCTCTCTCTGTTTCAGCATAGGATTGGTGTTCAGCTGCAGTACACACCACATGTGAATATCCTACACTGGGCCCCACAGGGTGACCAGTTGCCTAAAACATCAGTGAAGGACAAGATGAGGCTGGAAATGTGCCACATCAAGACAGTCTTGGTCAACTCCGAGCTGCCCCCCACTCCACTATCACTATCTCTGAACTTACCCAAACAAAATCAAGAACAGCTCCTTTTCTCATGTTCAATATTCCCAAAGCCCCCTCCCTCCTCCACCCCCAACCCAAAGGCATCTCCTACTACACATTTTAACCTCTCCCACTTTCCCCAGTCGAAGGTCACCCATTCACTCCAGTTACTCCCACCTTAGGCCAGTCAAGTGCCCCACCTATAGGGGCCAGTCTCCGAAAGAGATAAAGTGCTCAAGTACCGACCAATTGCCGGACCACTCGCATGAGGAACCTTCCCTTATTGCAATGCGTGCTTTTCCAAAAGTAGAGAACTACGGAAATCGCAGACTCTCTCCAGTTGGGGTAGTGTCTAGACTTTATAACTGAAAATGTGTTGCTGGAAAAGCGCAGCAGGTCTCCAGCATCTGCAGACCTCACTTTCTCCTCTAGACTTCATAAACCTTATTGGTCACAGTCTCTATTACAAATCGTCTAGAGGCCGTATTCTGAATCAGTGGCATTGTTAGTGTCAACAGAGACCTGGAGTTAATGGAAATAACGGAGTGCATTTCAACCCAGGGATCACTGGTTTAAAGATGTGCAGCACATTCCCAGGCAATTGAGGGACATATTTATCTGGGGCACTGGGGAGTGCGTCCCTTGTCCTGGATAAAATTCAACTGATGGAAGAGCAAACTCCTTCCTTTGTAGAAATACTCAAGCATCGGTCAGCAGGAACTAAGCGTTACAGACTCGCAGTGCAAAGGGGGAGTTCACAGATTCACAAGAAAACCGAGAAAACAAACCCAACAGACGACAACCCACAGGAGAACCCATCTGAACATTACCGGCGAACGAGATCTCCAAGGATTGTGGGGTCGGACCACCGTCCCTTTGTCAGAAAGATCAACCAGCTCACAGCCAGCCCGTTTAGAAGGGTAGTACAGCACATCATTTCTTGGTTCCAGGAAACTGGAAGTTAGCGCTTCGGACAAGAGGTGGCCATTCAGCCCTTCCAGTCTGGCCCAACATTCAATAAGAGCATAGGCACCACACCCTCTGGTTACAAACCAATGCTCCATATTCATCCAGCAAAGATCTCAGTACAATGGTTTGAATCCAGGCAATACAGCCCCCTTTTTTTGAGGTGGGAGGGGGTTAGGAGGTGGTCTTTACCAGCAGCGTCTGAAATAATGTAACTTCTTCATCTCAATAATTCCATGTTAAATTTACACCAGCTTATACAACTGTAAGACCAGGCTCCTAGGAGCCTGCTCCATAGTGCACACACTGTGAGAGAAAGGTTTCACTTTCGCATCATTCTGAAGGGACGGTAAGATAAAATTTCCTTCATTGTAAATGCAATCTCTGTAACATGGGAACTATGGGTTCTCTCCAGTCAGAGCCCAAATCCACCCCCAGTCCGAAAGCCTGATCGAGAGCTGGCCCCACGGGAGAAGGGATTCAAGGGTTAAACCAGAAAAAGATGAAGTGGGAATGAGAATCATTAGATCGAACTGAATGACAAAGCAGACCTTTCTGTTTGCACATTCTGCAGTCAGAAAGCTGTGAGCTCACTCACCTCCTGCACCTCTACACGGTTTAACAGCAACTTGGAAAACAGGAGCCTACTCTGGTATTCATTATCACAGCTGATCATCAACTCCATCCCTAATCCCTGCTTTTGCCCAGTACCCTTTCATCCCTCACTGGGTGAAGTGATTTCCCATCTCAGTCCTGAATGGCCTACTCTGTATCCTGGCTCTGGACTCTCCAGCTCATCGGGAACACCCCTCCTGTGTGATCTAATCCTGTTGGGATTTTATAGGTTTCTGAAATTTCCACCCCTCGTTCCTCAGAATTCCAGTGAACACATTCCTCGATTCACACACCAACATTAGCCTCCAAACCGCTGCAATGCAACTCCACAAATACATACTCCCAACATAACTGCCCACCCTCCAAATAAACCACAGTTCAAACACTTCTTGGTACAGTACTTACTGGTTCCAAATAATGGGGATCAAGAGCAAAAGCAGTCGATTATTTTTTTTCTATTACAGGGGGAGCAAAAGTAAACTTCTTCATTCAACCCTACCAGCCACACTGGGGCTGGAGAGAGACAGAGCCTACAGGCGAGCATTGGAAAGTGACAAAGATATACATTTTCCTTCATGTGCGGTCTGGACAGAGTAGATGGGGAGAATTGATTGTCAAGGATGAGGGGGACGTGTAAAAGGAGCAAGGGTGAGACGAGGTGAAGGAAAATCATCTTCACCCAGCGAGCAGTTCTAGTCTGGAACACACCGCCTTGAAATAGGGTGGAGGCAGGTTCGACTGAGGCATTCAAGGGGGCACTGGATGGGTGTTGGGATTGAAGCAAGGATACGGTGAAAAAAGGCAGGAGAGTGGCACTTGGGGGATGGGGGGGGGGGGCGAGAATTTACAAAGTGCAGATGTTCCTTCATGCTTTTAAAATATCATGAGTGGGAGAGGAGTAGATCTGTTTCAGACGAGTGGGAGTGGTGCGTCTCTGTGCCCCTCCGTGCATGTCCCTCTCACAGAAACCTGTACAATCCTGATGGAACTGGACAGGCTACATGCAGGAAGCATGTTCCCAATGTTGGGTAAGTCCAGAACTAGGGGTCACAATCTAAGAACTAGGGGTCACAATCTAAGAATAAGGGGTAAGGCCTGAGAAAAGGGAGAATTTCTTCACTCAAGAGAGTTGCAAACCTGTGGAATTCCCTCCCACAGGAAGCTGTCTGGGCCAGTTCACTAGATAGAGTGAGAAAGGAAGAGCGGGTAGGGTTAGGAGAGAGAGGGGGGAACGGGCAAGGTGGGAGGGAGAGACAGACAGACGCAGGTTTTCCTTCGCGCCTGGGCTAGCCAGGGCAGAGAGATTTCCACCCAGCGAAAGGAACGAGGCGGCAAGGACCGTGGATTTAAAAAAAGAAAGGGGACGGGTTGAGAAAAAACAAGAAAGGAGGGGGAGGGAGACGGAGG
>NC_057757.1:6575203-6577129 GCF_004010195.1 Chiloscyllium plagiosum
GGAGTGAATGGGGGGGGGGGAAGAGAAAGAGAGAGAGAGAGAGAGAGAGAGAGGGAGAGAGAGAGAAAGGAACAAAAAGGGGGAGGGAAAAGGGAGGAGCAGCAAAAGGCGGGGGGAGAGGAAGAGAATAAAAAAGGAAAAAAAGAGAGAAAAAGGAGAAAGGAAATATTTGACCCAGACCCAATTGAGAGTTCAACTCCTAGTTGGTTATCAGAGGTTAATAACGTAGTGTTAGGAAGAGATTGGTTATAGACAATCCCCAGGGTAGGAATGTTGCCTGGTGTCCAGGGTAACGCTCATTCAAGTCAGTAAAACAACAGGTCCCTTGCCTGCAGGGCCGCTGACTTCAGAGAACACACTGTTTGCACCGACTGCCCCGGTCAAGAGGCCGCTCAGGGCATGTGACGGATGGTGTGGAAGATCCAGTCCATTTTGGTGGTCCACCCGCCATGGTGGGCATCGTTCATCTGCTTGGTGAAATACTCCAAGGCCTCCTGCTCCATTTTGTCCAGAGCCAGGGTCTTGCGGATGTAGGCGATATCGTCGAAGGACTGCAGCTCAGGCATGCCTGAGCCCAGCATCATGGAGAATAGGTTGATGAAGAGGTTGGCGTGCTGTCGGATGGCAAGGTATGCCTTATAGCACATTTCCTGGAACCTGCACGAGCAGAGAGACAGGAAGCACAACACATTCAGTAACCAACCAACACAATACCCCAGTCCGACAAGGGGCAGCACGTCCAGCACAGTGGCACAGTGGTTAGCACTGCAGCCTCACAGCGCCAGGGACCCGGGTTTGATTCCACCCTCGGGCGACTATCTGTGTAGACTTTGTCCCAGTGTCTGTGTGGGTTTCCTCCCACAGTCCAAAGATGTGCAGGTTCGGGTGAATTGGCAGTGCTAAATTGCCCACACAGTGTGGGTTAGGTGCATTAAGTCAGGGAAACAGGTCTGGTTGGGTTACTCTTTGGAGGGTCAGTGTGGACTTGTTGGGCAGAATGGCCTGTTTCCACACTATAGGGAATCTATGAAATACAACTTGTATTTATATAGTGCAGAAACAGGAGGCAGTTAGAAGGGGTGAGAGGAGGGTCAAGTTTAGGGAGGGAATTCCAGAGTTTGGGACTCCGGCAGCTGAAGATATCACTGCCGGTGCTAGTGGCATAACAATGGGGAGAAAAAAGAAAAAAGAAAAAAGAAAAAAGAAAAAAGGAAGGAAGGAAGGAAGGAAGGAAGGAAGGAAGGAAGGAAGGAAGGAAGGAAGGAAGNAGGAAGGAGACACACAGAGAGAGATAGAGATAGAGAGAGAAATAAACAGGAATTCAGAAGAGTCTGGGAGGGTGGTGGGCAGCGTTCCCTCTAAGCTGCGCCTTTGGGCAGCTTCTCTAACATTTCACGTCCACGGTCAGACTGAAAATCAGTCCCTGAAGCTGCACATGGACCTCACAGGTTCATGTAGAAGAAAAAGAAATTAGAGGAAATGTAGGGCTGGAGGATGTCAGATAAAGAGGAGCAATTTCTGTCTGAGCCACTGGGAGGTGTCACACACACCACTCAATATACTGACGCACTGACATCCAGTTTTTGGAGTCACTGATTTAGAGCTGAAAATGTGTTGCTGGAAAAGCACAGCAGGTCAGGCAGCATCCAAGGAGCAGGAGAATCGACGTTTCGGGCATGAGCCCTTCTTCAGGAGTCACTGATTTCGACCTTGGATATCCACAGGAGTAAGTCCAGGGAACCTAAACAGAGTCACTGATGAAGAGTCATCTAGAGTTAGCTTGCTCTCTCTCCACAGATGTTGGCTGGTCTGCTGTGCTATCCAACTGGTTTTGTTTTCAGACCTTGGAAGAATATTCGGTTTCCACTAGTTAGTTTGTCAGTAATTACAGGGTCACAATTTCAAGACTGGCACAGAGGGGGAGGG
>NC_057757.1:6577838-6579986 GCF_004010195.1 Chiloscyllium plagiosum
CAGAAGTGTTAGGATTTGGAATGTGCTGCCTGGGAGAGTGATAGAGGCGGATTAGTAAGTTTCAAAAGACAGCTGGATATATATATTTGCAAAGGGATGAATCGAGGGGGCTACGGAGATAGGGCTGGAGATTGGAACTGGGGAGGAAGCTTTTTCAGGGGCTGGTACAGACACGGTGGGACCCAATGGCCACCGTCTGTACTGTAGGCTCGACGGTTCTTTCAAAGGAAGGAGGCCACGCCAGGGATTTGAGAACCCAGACTGAGAATCTGACAGCGCAGGAGCCACACTTACAGCTCAAACTCCTTGGTTTTGGTGCACTCCTGTGCACCCTTACTGATGACAATGAGGAAATCCTGGGTCAAAACAAAAGGCACACGCTCCCGCTTGTAGCCAAACTTCTTCTTCTTGTGGTCCAGAAAGTGGCCAAAGTCGATGTGAAACAGCTGGGGGTGGGTCAGAGAACCAAAATTAACACATGGAGCAACGTGTACAATCCCCAGCCCCAATGTTCTAGGGACATGGGTTCAGCTCTCACCATGGAAGATAGCTTAATTTCAATTCAAATTTAAACCAAATCTGGAATGTAACACTGGCTGAATAGCAAACAATAGAAACAGACCCTTTTGATCCAACTCCTCCATGCCGACCAGATATCCCAACCCAAACTACTCCCATTTGCCAGCACTTTGCCCATATCCCTCTAACCCCTTCCTATTCATATACCCATCCAGATGCCCTTTAAATGCTGTAATTGTACCAGCCTCCAGCACTTCTTGTGGCAGCTCATTCCACACATGCACCACCCTCTGCGTGAAAAAGTTGCCACTTAGGTCCCTTTAGAATGTTCCCCCTCTCACCCTAAACCCAAGTCGTGGATTCCCTGACCCTGGCAAAAGTCCTTGGCTACTCAACCTATCCGTGCCCCTCATGATTTTATAAACCTCTGTAAGGTCACCCCTCAGCCTCCGACGCGCCACGGAAAACAGCCCCAGCCTATTCAGCCTCTCCCTATAGCTCAAACCTTCCAACCCCGGCAACATTCTTGAAAGGGATCAGAAAAGATTTACAAGTTTCACAACATCTTTGCTAGAGCAGAGAGACCAGGACTGAACGCAATATTCCAACAGTGGCCTAACCAATGTCCTGTACAGCCGCAACATGACCTCCCAACTCCTGTACTCAATACTCTGACCAATAAAGGAAAGCATACCAAACGCCTTCTTCACTATCCTATCTACCTGCGACTCCACTTTCAAGGAGCTACGAAAGGTCTTTGTTCAGCAACACTGATGTCTTTTAAGCCAAGGAAATCTGCCAAGCTCATCCAGTCTGGTCTATACCTGCTCTGAGCAACCCAACACCATGAATAAATAACACACAAAAAAAATGAAATTATGAATTTTCACCAAAATGCTCAACTGGTCTATACCTGCTCTGAGCAACCCAACACCATGAATAAATAACACACAAAAAAATGAGATTATGAATTTTCACCAAAATGCTCAAGTTCTACTCTCTCTCTTTTCTATCCCATCAAGCCCCCCCCCCCCAGTAAATTTGTTCAGAACGTCAGTGTCTTCCAGCTCACTCACCTGGCCATCATCCTTCACCATGATGTTACTGTTGTGTCTGTCTCCAATCCCCAGAATGAACGTGGCCACACAGTACCCAGCGCAGGAGTGGGTGAATAAATCAATCGCAGCATCATAACTGCAAGCGAAAAAGAAAAGTCAGATATTTACACAAAATGTGAGACGCTTTCACCACAGAAACAGGCCATTCAGCCCATCAACACCACTTGTCTTCATTGCTACCTTAGCTCCCCTCTTTCACCTGCCCATCAACAGATCGTCTGATATTCCCCGAGTTTGTCCAGTTTCTCCCCTCTATGGGAGTTCCATACCCTCCCCACTCCTCATTCACAAGGTCTCTCCTCAATTCCCCGGATTGGCGTCTATCGCAGGTCCCTGCCTCACCTCAGCTTGGGATACCCCACGGGCACAAGCATCTCAACATCAACTGGGTCAAGCTGCCGGTCATAATTCTCAACACCTGAAGCAGAGTCACTGTTGTTTGTGGGAGCTTGCTGTGCTCAGGGTTTTCTGCCGCATTCCCAACTAGGTTTATAGCCTTCAAACACCCATC
>NC_057757.1:6580301-6593565 GCF_004010195.1 Chiloscyllium plagiosum
TCCCTGGGTACTATGGGTAATTTAGCACGGCCAATCCACCCTAACCTGCACATCCCTGGGCACTATGGGTAATTTAGCACGGCCAATCCACCCTAACCTGCACATCCCTGGGCACTATGGGTAATTTAGCATGGCCAATCCACCCTAACCTGCACATTTCTGGACCATGGGAGGAAATCGGAGCACCCAGAGGAAACCCACGCAGAGAATGTCTGTATGGGTCTTGCACAGTTGCCAGAGGCTGGAATTGAAACTGGGTCCCTGGCGCCGTGAGGCAACAGTGCTAACCACTGAGCCACCGTGCCGTCCCAAAGGACGAGCACGATCTTGTCGAATAGTGAAGCAGAACCCAATGGGCCGAATGGTCTACATCAGCTCCTGCAGCTCACCCTGAGCTTGCCTGCAGTGACCACCTGACAACACCGACACAGACATCCCCATACCTCCCGGGCTGGCCCAGATGTGCGGGAGCGAGGGAGGGAGGGAGGATCAGAAAACAGGACTTACGCCTCTCCTTTGTTCTTGTCCTTCAGCCACTGGTGCAGCGTGTGGCTGTTGAATTGCAGAGCGCCCTTCAAGCCACCCTTGCACTGAATCTGCATGATGGTGTGGGAACTCCTGACAGCCTCGATCAGACCCACACAGTCACCTATCGACAGGCAGCCATAGGGCAGCATCCTGCAGCAAGCAGATCATCAACAGGAGATGCAATCGTGTCACAGCCAACACGTGATTTAAAAGTTTGCACTTCAGCAACAATGCCCCCAATTCATCAATCGCAAATCCGCACTTATAAAAGCAGAACGACCTGTATCAGCTTTGCTGATGTCTCTGGTTGGAGCAACAGAGTTACGTAGGAACAAAACCCAAGGCAGCTTTGTAGTTTGGCTAAATTTTTAATTCTCCAGTTGTGATACATTGAAGCATTTTATGGTGACTCTGGGCCAGTCTGAGCAGCAAATGTTGGCAAATGGGGCCAGATTGGGTTGGGAAATCTGGTCGGCATAGACGGGTTGGACCGAAAGAAATGTACAGCATGGAAACAGACCCATGAGTCTATGGCCACCATTAACATCAGACAGACACACACACACACACAGACCGAGGGACCGAAAGACGAGAGGGGGACCCAAAGACGACAGACCAAAAGTTCTGCACTGTTAAAGCTTCAGGTAAACAGGTGGAGGGTATTGATTGGCATACTGTGTCCTGTTTTGATCGCCCTGTTATAGGAAGGATATTATCAAACTGGAGGGGGTTCAGAAGAGATTTACTGGGATGTTGTCAGGAGTGGAGGGGTCGAGTTATAAGGAGAGGCTGGATAGGCTGGGACTGTTTTCACTGGAGCGTAGAGGGGTGACCTTATAGAGATTCATAAAATCATGAGGGGCGTAGCTAAGGTGAATGTCAGGTGTCTATCCCTAGGGTGGGTGGGGGGGATTTCAAGACGAGGGGGTGTATTTTTAAGTTGAGAGAAAGATTTATAAAAGAATACGAGGGGCAATTTTCTCTACACAGAGTGGTTTGCGAACTTCCTGAGGAAGTGGGAGATGCGGGGACAGTTACAGTTTGGATGAATACATGAATAGAGAAGGTTTGGCGGGATATGGTCCGGGAGCAGGCAGGTGGGAGTGGTTTAGCTTAGGATATGGTCAGCATGGACTGGTTGGGCTGAAGGGTTGTTTCTGTGCTGGATGAGTAAAGCATTTTAGTGAGAAGTCACATGACACGTTATAGTCCAACAGGTTTATTTGAAATCACAAGCTTTTGGAACGTTGCCCTTTCGTCAGGGGATTTTACCCACCGCCCCTCTTGTGTGGTTACATGCTTGGAGAATGGGCGCACAGTGTCCACCAGCACCCTCCTGGTTGCACAGTCAAGGGTGACGGTGAGCGGGTGAGCAAGTGGATCTGAGTCCATGAACAAGATAAGCCATGTTCTGACTGCACGGTGAAGGGGACTTGAGAGGTCAGATGGCCTACTCCTGAGTTTCCATAGCCAGTGAGGTTTCCATCGCTGGACAGCTGGGACACAATATTTTGGCCAACCGTTGTTCGAATAGTGATGTGAAAGGTGCTCTGAACCTTCGATTATTGTCACAGTGCCACGTCAGGGCTGGGTGGAGCGCCTGAACATTTTTAGGCCTCTCCCCTGGGTACGGGATAAGCCTCTGTCCCTTACTGTCCAACCTCGTGGGTCCGGTCACCTTTGGCTTAAATTTTATAAATTTCAAGGGAGGATGTATCTGTCTCGATGCTCCCCCTCTCTTGCCTACTTTGGAGAGCTACACGAGGAAAGGCTTCTCATTGGTTCACGTCTTTGAAGAGAGCACCCGAGTTGACAATGACCAGGCTCACGAGGTGGAGGAGAAAATCCTGCCCCCTGCAGTTAGCTTGAACCCATTACATTCCACCCAGCATCAGGCAAGAATCAATGGCCATGCAGCATACAGTAGCATCAGTCAGTGTGTGCGCGCACGCGCGCGTGTGAGTGTGTGTGTGTGTGCACATTTTACCGGAGTATTATATCGACTGAACTGCAGAGAGGGTTGTGCTAGCCTGTGAACAGCAGACTATTCGGTACGTACCGGAGATCCAGGCCCTGATTTTGCCAAATATTCTCCATGATTCGAATGATTTGCAGGGTCAGCATATCCTGTCGCAGATCTACAAGAGATACAGCTGGTTATAGAACTCCTCATTATTTGAGGCAACATCCCCATTGCTCGAGAAAAGACACGTTGAGACCGAATGTGTCTTTCGGGTGTGGGGCTAGACTCAAAAGGATGTAACAGATAACAACAGGATTGTCGGGATGGGGTAAACTTCTGACAGCGAATCGGAGCAGCAAATGTCAGGGGGCACCCGAATCAGAATCCCTACAGTGTGGGAGCAGGCCACTCAGCCCATCAAGTCCACACTGACCCTCTAAAGAGCTTCCCACCCAGACCCAACCCTGTTTTCTTACCACCCTAATCCACCCTAATCTGTGCATCTTTGGAGGAAACCCACACAGACACGGGGAGAATGTGCAAACTCCACACACACACACACACACACACACACAGTCGCCAGGAGCGGGAATCGAACCCCGATCCCTGGTGCCATGTGTTAATCACCGAGCCATTGTGCTGCCCTAATTCCACATGGGGCAGAAAAAGCCAAATAAGGTACAAGAAGCGATGGGTAGCCTGGAACAGGAGGATATGGAGCCAGAGATCGAACAAGGAGTACACACTGAGTATGCAGCCAGTTAAAAAGCAAATCCCTGATCGACACTGGGTGGAGAATATTGGGGAGGTGTGTGGTGTGTCTCTGTGTGTCATGTTCACAATTTCACACCTTGGTACAAAACAGGAATGCCCTCCTCTCCTGTTCTCTCTGCCCTTCATTTCCCTGCTAGCCCTAGAATCTCATTCAACAAAACAAATTGCTTGCAAATACCATTGTGCACCTCTGATGGGGAAGATTTGAATTTGACTAGCGCCTTTCCCCAACCTGTAAGATATCTCAAAGCTCTTTACAGCCAATGAAGCGCTTCCTTTTTTGGGAGGGGAGGGAGGGGAAGAGAGGTGAAATTGTTGTTGAAATGTAGAAAACGTATAGCAAGCTCCCACAGAAACTTAAGGGTCAAGATCGTAATTTTTCGCTCATGTCTCTGTGCGCACACGTATGTGTGTGCCTCTGTGTACGCACATGTCTCAAGTGCATACAAGTGATTTTGGTTGTGGTGAGGAATGACTGGGAACGGGATGGGGAGGTGCTAGGCAGACTCCACTGTTCAACTTCTCACCAAGAGGCAGCCCCCTGGGTGCTGCAGGACTGTTGGGGGATCCACAGTGTCAAACCAGTGACCTTCGGAGAGGGAGAGGGAGAGGGAGAGGGGAAGAGGAGGAGGAGGAGGGAGAGGGTGGGGGAGAGAGGAGGAGGGAGGGGAGAGAGAATATGTATGAGTGAGGGCAAAGAGAGTGAGAGAGAGAGAGAGAGACAGATGCTGGGGTGTGAGAGCTCACCATCCCCGTTCTTGAAGATGATCTCGTTGTTGGTGAAGAGGAGCTCTGACATGATGTCGGGGTTTTCCCAGTTCAGCCAAAGGGGCCGTTTCGCCGAGGACATGATCCTACACTCCTCCAGTCTGAGAACACAAAACAGTGACGATTCAGAATCGGACCGAGACCACGATTTTATAGCACGGCCCAATGTAGAGCCGCCCCTGGGTGAAGTGAATCCTGTGGCAGCTGAGGATTTACGAACCTAGAGAAGAATCCTTTCCATCGAAAGGCTGGCTCATTGACAGAGTTAACCGAGCAACTCAATTTAAAATCCAAATTGGCGCCAGCGGAGTAAGCAATGTCTGGGATCAGCCTGAGGGATTCTCCTTTCAGTCCGAATGTTTGTCCCTTTCCTTTGTGAGTTTTTCTTTACGAAAACCTACCTTGGCTTGTGAAGAGTGGAGGAGCCACAGCAGCTGAGTGCGGGGGCCAGTGGTCACTGGGAGGGGGCCAGTAGGCCTGAGCTGGGCAGCCTGGGGCCCAGTGTGGTCAGCCTATCAACAGATCACAAGCCCGGCAGTGTGGGGAGAGCGAGACCACGGGTGGAAAGCCCATAGCGTGCAGAGACCCTCGGCTGTAGGAAGGACTGTAGCATTTCTCTTTTAACTTTATTTCTTTATCTTCCTAATTCACGCTATGAAGAACTTTTAACTCTTCTCTTTGGCTCTCTATTTTTGTACACAATCTGTTTAGGTACCCAAGAGGCGCTGCATGTGGTGACAATTCTGCTATAACGCTCATTTTGTCAGCGTGTATTGGCCGTAACGCAACTAACGAATTATGGGCACAGTTTGGATAATGTGAACTTTCTACTGAACGGGTATAATGATCTTCTACAGCCTGGTTTTCTAAAACTATTTTCCATAGCACAATTTTCAAGAGCCTGATGTTGCAGAGGAACACAGCTGTCGTATTACAGTAAGATCTGTATCAGAGTACATGTGACAATAAGCTCAATTCTAAAATGTACATTTTGCACACAGAGGTCAGGCACTCCAGCTCCCGTGGTGCCCACTGGCCACCAAGTGCCTATTCCAGGGTGACACCCCTCTCCACACAGTAACTGGGGATGCACACATCACGCTGCAACACACATCAGACAACCAACTCGAGCGGGAGCCCTCATTGAAGGCCAGAACTCCAGAGTGCAGACATCAGGTTGGGAGGAAGGGAAGGGCAGGGATGCAGGTTTACCTCAGGTTGCCTAGTTGGTGCACAGGGTTGAGCGGACAGATAAATCCTTGGAGAGCCTCCATGTAATCCGGACGACTCATCTGCTCCACCAGGAATTTCATCTGCATCTGGAGCGAGAGGAGAGATAGCGATGAGACACCATCAGCGCTGCAGCTCAGTGAACAGTGCACGGTCCTTCATCGCACTGAAAGAGACCCTGAACAAGAGGCTGTTGGGTCAATCAGTCTACTGAAGGGGCTATCTGATTACCGCCAACCCCCCCCCCACCACTCTCACTCACTCCTCCTCCAATTGTGAGCAAACTATCCTCAAAGATCCTGCACCACTTGCATTTTGCCGCCTGCTATGTTTCCTACGCCAAATTTCAGCCGTCGTATTTCTGCTCACCCGACAAGCTAATCCCGGTCAGTACTGCACGATTGTGCAGGAACAGTGGAGAGTGTGTGTGGGGGGTAGTGTGAAGAAAGAGGGAGGGAGAAAGAGGTGCAAAGCCCTCACTTAGAGGGTGGTGCACCTTTGGAATTCTCTCGGTCAGGGATTCCAAGGTTCAACATAAGCTTGGGATCACAGATCTCAAGGGGATACCGGGAGCAGACGAGAAACCCAAGATCAGCCGTGATAGTACTGGATGGGCGCTAGGCTAGATGGGCCGAATGGTCGGCTCCTGCTCCTGTTTCTCGTGATCACGTAACCAAATCTTCCCCTTAAACCTCCTGCGCTCCGAGGAGAGCAATCCCAGTTTATCCAGTCCGTAACCCAAAACGCCTCGCGACCCCCCCCCCCCCCCCCTTCCAGTAAAATCGCCTTCTTGCTTTCTCCAAGGCTGGGCCATCCTGATGGAGGAGGGAACCGGAGACAAGTCACTGCCTGGAAGGGGGCTGCTCGGGAGGAGCCAAAAGATTTAGCTGGAGCAGCATTACCTTCTGGGTCTCGTCTTTTTTTTCTTGCTTGAGGATGTCTGTCAGGTTGATGAGTTTCTCCATGGCTTCCACCTGCCGAATGAGATGCTTCAGGTACATGCCACACGCTCGGCAGAAAGACTCCAGCAGCAGGCCGAACCTCTGGCTCACCGTCTTGTTGTGCATTTCCGACCTGTGGAGGTGATGAGGGAGGAGGGGGAGTCAGGATCGCTTCTGGCCCAACATGCACCGAGTTCTGTGAACACAGGCCATAGTGGAAGGAACCTCCATCACCATTTCCCACACCCCAGCCCCAACGGCACTCCACACCACGCAGGACAACGCGGCCCCTCACTTGACTGGCACCACGTCCACAAACATTCACCACTGATGCTCAATACCGTCCACATGACGCACTGCAGGAATTCAAAGATCCTCAGACGGCCTCTTCCAAACCCATGACCACTTCCATCCAGAAGGATGAGAACAGCAGATACCTGGGACCCACGACCACCTGCAAATTCCCCTCTGAGCCACTCCCATTCCTAAATTTGAAGGAAGGGCTGATATGTTTCCGTGTCGCTGGGGTCAAAATCCTGGAATTCCCTCCCCAATAGCACAGTGGGTCTACCGTGGTTCAAGAAGGCACCTCACCATCACTTCCTCAAGGGCCACTAGGAACAGGCAATAAATGCTGGCTCAACCAGTGACATCTGCATGCCATGAATAAATCTTTCCATGAGATAGTACCGTAGTTTATCTGCATTGTATTCATCAGAGTAGAATAGGAAGGGTATCAAATCTCCAAGTGAGCAATTTATACTGCCTTAGCAAAAAAATGCAGTCGATCAAGCTACCAACCAGCATGCACTCTCTAATTCAGTACAAATTATCATTCCCCTTGAGATTTGGCATTCTTGCAAACCTGTCCTGACAAGTGCGACGCTGCCTCAATACCAGGGCTCCTTTTTTTTTTTAAAAAAGCACTCCTCCAGTTCTGCGCTACCACATGACAACAAATTAGTTTTTAATTCATTCATTCACGGGATGACGGAGTCACTGGCTGGGCCCAGCATTTATTGCCCAATCCCTAATTGTCCAGAGGGTGGTTTAAGAGCCAACACATTATCTGTAGTTCAGACCCTAGTAAGGATGGCAGTTTCCTTCCCTAAAGGATGTTAGTGATCGAGATGGTCAATTATTGGAAAAACCAATGGATTCATGGTGATCATTAGACTCAACGCCAGATTTTTTATTGAATTCAAATTCCGCCATTTGCCATGGCAGGATTTGAACCCAGGTCCTCAGGATATTACCTAGCTCTCTGGATTAATAGTCTAGTGATAATACCACTGGACCATCACCTCCCCTGTCGTGATTCGGAGTTGTTTCACTTCCATTGGAGGCAGCTCAGTCGTGGACCCAGCGTGGGGACAAATCCCCACGGCTCCTGGAGGGGGAGAGGGGTGGTCAGACACTCACTTAAGATGCCAGAAGAAGAAGTGACCTATCCTCTGGTTGGTCAAGGCTTTCTTTAGCAGGAACCTCCCCAGTGGGTTGTCCAGATACTGTTCGTATTTCAGGACCTGCAGAGAAACCCAGACACAGTGAGACAAGATGGTGCAAAAACAGGCTCACAAACCACAGCTCAACTAACCACCGCCTCCCCAACGCACTGTCTACCAATGTTGGCAATACAAATGCATTTTTATGGAATGTGGAACTGGAATTGGGAACTGTTGAACATGCAGAATTTTTTTTTTAAAACAAAGGATTTTGCCATGGGATTTCTTGGAAATGAGAGCTGTTAGCCATCTTGGTGGCGGTCAGTAACTTAGGACAGCAGATGAGCAAAGCTTTTAAGGAGATAACAGGTTGGTTCATGGCTGAAAGCTTTGGTGTGGAAGAGATGGGGCCTGTGTTGATAGTAGTCTAGTGGCTCAGTGGTTAGCACTGCTGCCTAACAGCGCCAGGGACCCAGGATCAATTCCAGCCTCAGGTAACTGCGTGGGCTTCCTCCCACTGCCCAAAGATGTACAGGTTGGGGTGGATTGGCCATGAGAAATTGCCCATATAGTGTCTAGGGATGTAGAGGCTAGGTGGGTTGGCCATGGGAAATGCAGAGTTACAGGGATGGGACAGGGGGGGTGGATCTGGGTAGGATGCTCTTCAGAGGGTCAGTGTGGACTCGATAGGCCAAACAGCTTGCTTTCACTCGGTAGGGATTCTATGACTCAACAGCCTTTTAAACTTTATGTTCAGTACACACCTTGCTGTGTCAGTTGAAGGAACTAACCTCCAAGAATTTAGCTGTAAAAATAAACCTCTTTCTACTTCTCCAAAACAAACCCTTGAACAGCAGGACAAGCTAACACAGACCTCTCTTAGTAAAGCATCTTCTGGGAACCATAAGGAAGTATCCTCAAACTCAAAACATGCATCTAAAAGAGAGATCCGCGTCTAATTGACGTGCCATCGGAAGAGGGGGTGGATTTAAACATCTCATTGATTCTAATTGCTGACAACTGCCCTGACAGGGAGTCGACTGAACTGGGAGAGGTCATTCCTTCAAAGAACATCCTCTCAGTGTGAGCCCTTGACCCATTGAGGCATTTTCCCCAATTGACTTTTTCTGAAAAAAAAAATGGACATTGGTTAGGCCACGGTTGGAATATTGCGTGCAATTCTGGTCTCCTTCCTATCAGAAACATGTTGTGAAACTTGAAAGGGTTCAGAAAAGATTTACAAGGATGTTGCCAGGGTTGGAGGATTTGAGATATAGGGAGAGGCTGAACAGGCTGGAGTAGTTTGCCCTGGAGTGTCGGAGGCTGAGGGGTGACTTTATAGAGGTTTATAAAATCATGAGGGGCATAGATGGGATAAATAGAAACTGTCTTTTTCCTGGGGTGGAGGAGTCCAGAACTAGAGGACATAGGTTTAGGGTGAGAGGGGAAAGATTTAAAAGGGACGTAAAGGTCAACTTTTCCAAGCAGAGGGTTGTGCATGTACGGAATGAGCTGCCAGAGGATGTGGTGGAGGCTGGTACAATTACATCATTTAAAAGGCATCAGGATGGGTATATGAATAGGAAAGGTTTGGAGGGATATGGGCCAATGAGACGAGATGAATTTGGGATATCTGGTCGGCATGAATGAGTGGGACCGAAGGGTCTGCTTCCATGCTGTACATCTCTAGGACGCTAGTGGGGCTCACCCAGCAGTGTACCCTTTTAATTACAGTCAGAACACAATGCAAACCATAGAGGGATACATAGCCCTAAATGATTTTGTGAAGGGTGCATTAACGACGAGAGATCAAACTGCAGAGGCTAGCTATTTGAGAGACAAAAATTGCAGATCATAAGGGAAACTTACTTGAACCAGTTGGATGAGGTACTGTGAGAGACGATCATCGGACAGCCCTTTAACCAAACACTTCACTGCAAACTCTCGCACCACTGGGTCAGGGAAGTTGCAGTCCAGCAGCTCAAGTGCCTGCTCTGGTTTAATAAGCGGCCAGTCTTTCAGCAGGCAGTACATCTGGGGAAGAGACCGAGAGAGTGACACAGAGACAGAGAGAGGGACCGAGACCGAAAGAAGCTGCAGTCAGACATTAAGAATCACCAGAGGAGGGATGTCCCAAAACCTAGCCCCCCTGGAGTGGTCTGTATCCTAACTCATTTGCTTCCGAGGTCACAATCAGATCAGACATGTTGTTTACTTGGACTTTAGTAAAGCCTTTGACAAGGTTCCACATGGCAGACTAGTCAATAAAGTTAGGTCACATGGGATTCAGAGTGAGCTTGCCAACTGGATACAAAATGGGCCTAACGGCAGGAGATAAAACTGGAGGAGGAGGGTTGCTTTATGTACTGCAGGCCTGTCACGGGTGGTGTTCCACAGGGATCACTACAGCGTCCACTTTTGTGTGTGATTTAGGTGAGAACATAGAAGACATGGTTCGTAAGTTTGTGGACAATACCGAAACTGGTGGCATAATGGGGACAAGGAAGGCTTTCTAAGATTAGGAGGGGATCTTAATGAAACGGGTCAACGGGCTGAAAAGCGGCAGATGGAGTTTAATTCTGACAAATGCAAGCTGTTGCATTTTGGCAAAACGAACAAGGGCAGGACTTATACAATTAAAAGTGGGGCCTTGGGTAGTGTTGTAGAACAGAGAGATAATGGGGCTCAGGTAGACAATTCTTTGAAGTTTGTGTTACGTCTAAACAGAGTGGTTAAGGTGCGCTTGCCTTCATTGCTCAGTCCTTGGAGTACAGGAGATGGGACGTCATGCTTCGGTGAGGCCCCTTCTGCAGTTCTGGTTGCCCAGTTATAACAAGGATATTAAGATGGAGGGGGTTCAGAAGAGACTTACCAGGATGCTGCTGGGTACAGAATGTTCGAGTTATAAAGAAAAGGCTAGGACGTTTTCCCATTGGAGTGTAGGAGGTTGAGAGGTGATCTGACAGAATTTTACGACACAATGAGGGTTATAGATAGTTAATGGGAGTTGCCTTTACCCCAGGATGGGGTATTTCAAGATTAGGGGGCATACTTTTGAGAGAGAGGAGAGAGGGTGGCCTCACAGCTTCAGAGACCCGGGTTCAATTCCCGCTTCAGGCAACTCTCTCTGTGGAGTTTGCACATTCTCCCCATGTCTGCGTGGGTTTCCTCCCACAGTCCAAAAGATGTGCAGGGTAGGTGAGTTGGCCATGCTAAATTGCCCGTAGTGTTGGGTGAAGGAGTAAATGTAGGGGAATGGGTCTGGGTGGATTGCTCTTCGGAGGGTGTGGACTTGTTGGGCTGAAGGGCCTGTTTCCACACTAAGTAATCTAATCTAATCAAAAGACACGAAATTACAGAGTATGGAATGAACTTCCTCAGGATGCGGGTACAATTACAACATTTAAAAGATATTTGGATGGATACGCGAGTAGGAAAGGTTTGGAAGGACATGGGTCAGGAGCAGGAAGGTGGGACTAGTTTAGTTTGGTATTAATGTTTGGCATGGACTGGGACTCTTGTTTCTGTGCTGTATGACTGTGACTCTATGAGCTGGGGGCCACCAGCCACAGTAAGCCACCAGGGGGAGCTGGTCGTGGAGGTCAGCTGGCCCATTGATACAGCCTACATGCTCCTGGGAATGGTCCCAGTTGGGTGAAAAGGCTGTTCCATTGAAAACGTTCTCCATGCCTCCCATGTCAACTCCTTGTCCTCCCATACCCCTTCACCCTCTACACAACCACCTGATGATTGAGTGGTACCCCGAAAGATAATACTTCCAATTAAACCTGTTGGACTCTAACTTGGTGTTGAAATTTTTAACTTTGTACACCCCAGTCCAACACCGGCACCTCCAAATCAATCCAACCTTGGCATGCACGGAAACTTTCACAAAAACAAACCCATCATCCCATCGCAAATCTCCTTTCCCTACAGCGTGGAAGCAGGCCATTCATCCCAAAGAGTCTGCGCTGACCTTCCAAACAGCATCCCAGCCAGACTCACTCTTCCTCCCTATCCATGTAACCCTGCATTTTCCATGGCCAATCTATCTAGCATGCTCATCCCAGGACACCTTTTCATGGCCACTCCACCCTAACCTACACATCCCTGAGCACTATGGGTAATTTAGCATGGCCACTCCACCCTAACCTGCACATCTTTGGACCGTGGGAGGAAACCAGAGCACCCGGAGGGAAACCCACACAGACACGGGGAGAACGTGCAAACTTCACACAGACAGTCGCCCGAGGTTGGAATCGAACCCGGGTCCCTGGTGCTGAGAGGCAGCAGTGCTAACCACTGAGCCCACCGTGCCATTGCTGTTTCTACACGTCCATAAAAGTGTCAACCACACTGAAAGTATCAGTAATCAGAAACCTCACAACTCTTAAGCTTGTGCAAATAACATTGAGATACTGACAAGAGAGACCACAGAAAGAGCTTACAACTGCTAAAGAGAGGTGATTGAAGGAGAGTCTCCTGTTCCCTCTAGACGGTAAAAATGGAAAATTCGTGCCAAGTGAATCCTTTTTGAGAGTCTGTGCTCTCAGCCAAACATTCACCATCTACTCACCCAGGATTTTGGGGAAGGGACACTGCATTTGAAATATTGAATGTTTTTCTCTCCACAGATGTTGCCAGATGCATTAAGGACAAAAGGTTAACTACAGAGAGAATAGGGCCTCTCAAAGATCAGCAAGGTGGTCTTTGTGTGGAGCTGCAGGAGATGAGGGAGATACTAAACGAGTATTTGCAGTGTTTACGGTGGAGAAGGACATGGAAGATTTAGAATGTAGGGAAATAGATGGGGACATCTTGAAAAATGTCCATATTACAGAGGAGGAAGTGCTGGATACATAAAAGTGGATAAATCCCCAGGACCTGATGAGGTGTACCCCAGAACTCTGTGGGAAGCTAGGGAAGTGATTGCTAGGCCTCTTGCTGAGATATTTGTAAGATCGATGGTCACAGGTGAGGTGCCAGAAGACTGAAGGTTGGCAAACGTGGTGCCACTGTTTAAGAAGGGTGGTAAGGAATACCCAGGGAACTATAGACCTTTTCAGACTGGAGGCCCGTGACCAGTGGTGTGCCACAAGGATTGGTGCTGGGTCCACTGCTTTTCATCATTTATATAAATGATTTGGATATGAGCATAAAGAGGTATAGTTAGTAAGTTTGCAGATGACACCAAAATTGGAGGTGTAGTGGTCAGCGAAGGAGGTTACCTCAGATTACAACAGGATCTTGATTAGATGGGCCAATGGGCCGAGAAGTGGCAGATGGAGTTTAATTCAGATAAATGCGAGGTGCTGCATTTTGGAAAAGCAAATCTTAGCAGGACTTATACACTTAATGGTAAGGTCATAGGGAGTGTTGCTGAACAGAGAGACCTTGGAGTGCAGGTTCATAACTCCTTGAAAGTAGAGTCACAGGTAGATAGGATAGTGAAGGCAGCGTTTGGTATGCTTTCTTTTATTGGTCAGAGTATTGAGTACAGGAGTTGGGAGGTCATGTTACAGCTGTACAGGACATTGGTTAGGCCACTGTTGGAATATTGCGTGCAATTCTGGTCTCCTTCCTATCGGAAAGATGTTGTGAAACTTGAAAGGGTT
>NC_057757.1:6593733-6620187 GCF_004010195.1 Chiloscyllium plagiosum
AGATTTAGGGTGTAGGTTTGCTCGCTGTGCTGTAGGTTTGATATCCAGTCGTTTCATTACCTGGCTAGGTAACATTGTCAGTGGCGACCTCCAAGTGAAGCGAAGCTGTTGTCTCCTGCTTTCTATTTATATGTTTGTCCTGGATGGGGTTCCTGGGGTTTGTGGTGATGTCATTTCCTGTTCGTTTCCTGAAGGGTTGATAGATGGTATCTAGATCTATGTGTTTGTTTATGGCGCTGTGGTTGGAGTGCCAGGCCTCTAGGAATTCTCTGGCATGTCTTTGCTTAGCCTGTCCCAGGATAGATGTGTTGTCCCAGTCGAAATGGTGGTTTTTCTCATCCGTGTGTAGGACTATGAGGGAGAGAGGGTCGTGTCTTTTTGTGGCTAGCTGGTGTTCGTGTATCCTGGTGGCTAACTTTGTTCTTGTTTGTCCTACGTAGTGTTTGTGGCACTAGGAAGGGTTTAGAGGGATATGGGCCAAGTGCTGGGAAATGGGACTAGATTAGGTTGGGATATCTGGTCAGCATGGGCGAGTTGGGCCGAAGGATTTGGTTCTGTGCTGGTTTTCCTCAGAGACCTTCAAAATTCAGTTTGTGGGACACGGGCGTCGCTGGATGGGCCCAGCATTTATTACCCTACTCTAGTTGCCCCTTGAGAAGGTGATGGTGAGCTGCCATCTTGAATCGCTGCAGTCCACCTGCTGTGGGTCAACCCACATAGCACTCTTAAGGAGGGAACTCCAAAATTTAGACCCAGGTGACACTGAAGGAAGGGCCAATATATTTTGAACTCAGGATGGAGTGTGGCTCAGAGCGGGGATTTGTAGGTGGTGGTGTTCCCATATATCTGCTGCCTTTGTCCTTCCAGATGGAAGTGGTCGTGGGTGACCTAAGGATCTTTGGTGAATTCTTGCAGCTCATCTTGTAGATGGCACATACTGCTGCTACTGAGCGTCGGTGGTGGAGGGAGGAGATGTTTGTGGATGTGGTGCCAATCAAGGTGGGGGGAGGGGGACTGCTTTGTCCCTGGATGGTGTTGAGCTTCTCGACTGTTGTTGGAGCTGCACCCATGTAGCATCTGCAGGTGTGTCTGTCTGTCCGTCCATGTAGGTGACTAACCTGTCATTGACTGAACTCGCTTCATCAACAGACCCACATAACAGTAGGCGGGGACAACACACCCTGTGGTGAAGAGTGTATGCGAATGACAGGAGACAACAGTGTGCAGTAGCGAGGAGTTTACGCTTGCTCTCTCTGATTCGTGTATTTAAATCAGCACTTCACCTCCCCCGAGCTCCCCAAGCACCCTGCCCCCACTCTCCGCTGACAAAACCGTTATTACCTGAGCCACCTCATCCCGCGAGTTCCACTTCACAGAGAGCAGTAACTTGGGCAGCGTCTCGGGTATGTTGACACAGTAATGCCTAAACAAAGAGCAGACGGCAACAATACATAAGGCAGGATCGCTCAGCACGCTCCCGCTACCCCCCATAAGCAGCATCTCAACAGCAAAGGCCGACTGACTTCTGTCCATTCTAAGTCTGTTCAACTACAGAAGGCATCACCGTTGACCTGCTCCCAGCAGTACTGTACCCCAGTGTTATACAGTGATAGACCTGTCCCCACCAGTACTGTATCCCAGTGTTATACAATGACAGTCCTGTCCTCACCAGTACTGTACCCCGGTGTTATACAGCGACAGATCTGTCTCCATCAGTACTGTACCCCAGTGTTATACAGTGACAGATCTGTCCCCACCAGTACTGTACCCCAGTGTTAGGCAGGGACAGGCCTGTCTCCATCAGTACTGTACCCCAGTGTTATACAGCGACAGATCTGTCCCCACCAGTACTGTACCCCAGTGTTATAAAGCACATAATTCCATGATCCTGCCTTTACCTGTGTCTCCACAGGAAGTCCTTCTCCTGCTCTGTGATCTCAGACAGTGGGTCACGGTTGTAGATATTGCGAAGCTGCTCAATATCACTGTCTGTCAGATTGCTGTCCCTTGCCAGACGATTACTCTGAAAGACACACAGGATCGAAATCAGGCAGGGTCCCAGGGACTGACTTTATGGGGAGGGTTAGAAGACTAGAACGGGGACTCTGAAATTCCACAGAAGCAATTCGGATTTCAGGCAACATCACAACTCTACTGGATGCCTGCAGATTAACGTTACTGCAACAGAGTGAGCAGGGGACCACTCAACACCAATGGAACCTCCTTCACCCCCCCCCCCCCCCCCATCTCCCGAGGCATGGCAGCCTGCCCTGCTGTTCAGAACTGTTGCTGCAGACTGACTGCACTATTCAGCTTACACTCCAGATCCCTCAACAGATTTTGGGGATGAGAGGACATCGGAATAGATCCCAAAAGGCACCCCCAAGATAGTCAGAGGTCACAGTCTTGTGGGAGTTGTTGGCGGGGGGAAAAAGAGTTCCAAACACCACCAGTATAGTCCATCACATCGAGGTCCCTGTGCAGAGTGCCCGGGGCTCATTTTGAAGATTCTGCCCCCTCCATTCTCAATTCCCCCGCACTCTCTCTCTCATTTCTGTCCTGCCGCCCTGCTGCACACAGCAAGATCCCACAAACCAGCGGACCCCACCTTTCTGCATCAAGCAGAGACAACTCAAAAGGAAACAACAAAAAAAAAGTGGGTGTCTCGCTGTCAAATCCAGAGGCTGTAAACAGCAGCTATACAAGTTCAGGACAGCATGGTGGCACAGTGGTTAGCACTGCTGCCTCACAGCACCAGGGACTCGGGTTCAATTCCCACCTCGGGTAACTGACTGTGTGGAGTTTGCACATTCTCCCTGTGTCTGCGTGGGTTTCCTCCGGGTGCTCCGGTTTCCTCCCACAGTCCAGGGCGGGTTGGCCGTGCTAAGTTGCCCCATAGTGTTAGGTGCACTAGTCAGGGGTAAATGTAGGGGAATGGGTCTGGGTGGGTTGCTCCTCAGAGAGTCGGTGTGGACTTGTTGGGCTGAAGGGCCTGTGTCCACACTGTAGGGAATCTAAACTAATCTTCAATAAACGAAAAATTAATTTTGTTAATTCTTTCCCGACAGGGTCTGAGAGAGAGAGAGACGACGGATGCTGAAAGGAAGGTTCAAGAGGCCAGAGTTGCAGAGTGAAAACGCGCGAGAGAGAGCTAGACCTATGACACTTGACCTTTCTGTCCCCACCTCGCACCACCCCAGCGCTGGCTCACTCACCAGTCCCACCAGGCAGTAGTTGAAGCCCAGCTCCCTGGACATGCTCCAGTTGGCATGTTCCTCTATCTCCGCAGCATCGGGGAACTTCACCGAGTTACTGAACCAGTTGAACTCAAGCTCCAAGCACGGGGTTTCCTGAGGGGGGGGGGGGGGGCGGCAGGAGAACATAGCATTAACCAAAAACACCACACGTTCACAGGTCTCCAGAAAATAATAAGTCAGTCGAGACTGGCTTTAAAATATCACCGAGCTCAGGTAAGAGTTAACGACATGGGAGAAAGTGAGAACTGCAGGTGCTAGAAATCAAAGTCGAAGAGTGTGGTGCTGGAAAAGCACAGCAGATCAAGCAGCATCCGAGGAGCAGGAGAATCGACGTTTCAGGCCCTTTAATCAGGATGAATGGCTTTTGCCTGAAACCTCGACTCTCCTGCTCCTCGGATGCTGTCTGACCGGCTGTGCTTTTCCAGCGCCACATTCTTAAGAGTTAACCACAGTGAGTCTTTTCTTACCCCCACTTTTTCTTTTACCTCCCATCCTCAGGTAATATCCAGGGTGAAAGTTAGCGCAGACTCCCGCCTTCAGCGTGGGCCCGAGCTCCCAGCCTTGGAGGTGAAGGTCTGGGTTGGAAGGACTGTTATTCTGAACTCTCTCTTCTCTATTTTTCTAATTTAGTGCTGGGCTTTTTCTAGTTTTTTTTAACCGCCCCCCCCCACCCAAAGAATTTGTACTTAAAAAAATCTGTACTTTGATACCCAAGATGGCGCCATAAGTGTCACCTTGTAAACCTTTTACTGAACTCATGTGAGGACATGCGACATTCTCAAGGTATTCTTGTGTTGACATTAGCCCTTGTCAAGTAGATCACGCCACGTGTTAAGGGTCATATCCGGCTCAGTTTTAAATTAAGAGGAACTCATTGGATAAGCATCACTGGTTAGACCTGCGTTTGTTACTCGTGCCTAATTGCCCCTCGAAGTGGTGGGGGAACTGCTGTATGGGAGGGAGTACCAGGACAGGGGGAAGAGTACGCGGAGGGAACACTAGGCCGGAGCCTGTGAATTCTCACCCGCAACCGAAACTCTGAGGGATGGGAACCAACAACCAGGTAGGACACTCTTTGGGGAGGGTCAGCGTCCACTTGATAGGCCATGAGGCAGCACGGTGGCTCAGTGGTGAACGCTGCTGCCTCACAGTGCCAGGTACGATTCCAGCCTCGGGCAACTGTCTGTGTGGAGTTTGCACATTTTCTCCGTGTCTATGTGGGTTTCCTCCGGGTGCTCCAGTTTCCTCCCACAGTCCAAAGATGTGCAGGTCAGGTGAACTGGCCATGCTAAACCACCCATAGTGTCAGATGCATTAATCAGAGGGAAATGGGTCTGGGTGGGTTACTCTTTGGAGGACGGTTGGGCCAAAGGGCCTGTTTCCACACTGTAGGGAATCTAATCTAAAACAAAACAGGCTTGTGTGTGCACCGCGGAGATTCTAATGAACCTGGCACTGCATTACCGGATTATGTTCACAACGGTGGCAAGTGTGGAGACAGGCAGACTCCTGGATAGGGATACCCGAGGGATGGAAAACCAAACCCACCTTATTGGGGTTTGATCCTGTCACTCCGATGGGATTCAGGAGATCTTCTAGTCCATGAGGCACTGGCCAGAGATTCAGGGCCATCTTCCCAGATACCAGGTTGTCCATGTAGTCAAACAGGTTGACGTTCCCCCAGGCCAACGGACAGTGTTCCTGTGCAGGACAAAGGCAGAAAGTAAATGGCAAGTCAGCCCCAACGAACCAACGCTAGGGTTGAGTGCGCAGTCAACACCTACTAGTCATGAGCCTTTGGAACTCCTCCCCGGAGAGTACTGGAAGGAGCATCATCGAATTTGTGACAGGGGCACACGGCATGGAAACAGACCCTTCAGCCCCACCAGAATCCAAAACCAAACCAGTCCCACTTGCTTGTGTTTGGCCCATACCCCACCAGACCCTTTCCTACTCATGTCCTTATCCAAATGTCTTTTAAACGTCTGCCCGCATCCACCACTTCCTCAGGAAGTTCATTCCAAACAACAACCTCTCTCATGCTTAAAACAAAAAACCCTCATATATCTTCTTTAAATCTTTCTCCTCTGACTTTAAAAGTATGCCCCCTAGTTTAGAAATCCCCCAACGTGGGGAAAACGATCCTTGCTATTCACTTTATCTGCGCCCCTCATGATTTTATAAACCTCCATAAAAGTCACCCCTCAACCTCCTACGCTCCAGTGAAAACAGTCCCGGCCTCTCCTCAGAACTCTAACCCTCCATTCCTGGGAACATAATGGAAGATCTCTTCTGAATCCCCTCCAGCTTAATATTCTTCCTGTAACAGGACGACCAGAACTGGACACAGTATTCCAGAAGGGGCCTCACCAAGATCCTGTACAATCTCAATGTTACATTCCACGCTTGGGACATGGACACCGCTGACCGGGCCAGTATTTACCATCCATCCCTAATTGCCCCTTGGAGGTGGCAGTCAGCTGCCTTCTTGAACTGCTGCAGTCCATGTAGTGTGGTGTAGGGACTCCCACAGAGTGCTTTGGGGAGAGAGTTTGACCCAACAAGCCCCCCCCCCCCCCTCCCATGAAGAAACTGCAATACAATTCCAAGTCAGGATGGTGAGCGACTCAGAGGGGAATTTGCAGGGGGTGGGGTTCCCCTGTATTGCTGCCCCTTGTCCTTCCAGATGGAAGTGGTCGAGGGTTTGGAAGGTGCTGTCTGAGGATCTTTGATGAATTGCTGCAGATCATCTTGTAGATGGTACACGCTGCTGCGACTGAGCGTCAGTGGTGCAGAGAGTGAATGCTTGTGGATGTGGTGCCAATCAAGTGGGGACTGCTTTGTCCCTGGATGGTGTTTAAACCTCTTGTTGGAGCTGCCCCTTTCCAGGCAAGTAGGGGGTACCCCACTGGACTTATGCCTCGTAGATGGTGGACAGGCTTCTGGGGGAGTTGAAAAGCGTGGTGCTGGAAAAGCCCAGCAAGTCAGGCAGCATCCAAGCAGCAGGAAAATCAACGTTTCGGGCAAAAGCCCTTCATTAGGATTCCTGATGAAGGGCTTTTGCCCGAAACGTCGATTTCCCTGTGATAAATTGCCCCATAGTGCCCAGGGATGTGTAGGTGAGGGTGGATTGGCCATGCTAAATTACCCATAGTGCCCAGGGATGTGTAGGTTAGGGTGGATTGGCTGTGGGAAATGCAGGGTTATGTGGCAAGGGCGAGTTTGGGTCAGATGCCCTTCAGAAGGTTGGTGTGAACTCAATGGGCTGAATGGCCTGTTTCCACACTATAGGAACCATTGACCCTGTAGGGATTCTAACTCAATTTTTTTGTATTTTTTTTAAGGTGAGAGGAGAAAGATATGAAAAAAAAAGGAAAGGCAAATCTTTAACAGATAGTAGCTCGTGTGTGGGATGAACTTCCAGAGGAAGTGGTGGATGCGGGTACAGGTACAATGTTTAAAAGACATTCAAATGACTATACGGACAGGAAATGTTTGGAGGGATATGGACCAAGGGCAGGCAGGTGGGACTAGATTAGTTTGGGATGATGGGCAGCACAGACTGGTTGGGCCGAAGGGTCTGTTCCCACACTGTATGACTCATTGCTTGAATTTTGAATTACAATAAATAGCAGTTTCTTTTAAACCCGGTAAGCAGAGAATCCCTATCATGCAGAAAACAGACCACTCAGCCCATCAAATCCATACTGGTCCCCTGAAGAGCTTCCCACCCAGATCCACCCCCCTACCCTCCAACAGAGGTCAGGCAGGAAAACAAGGGGGGGCAATTGCATCTTTAACTTTGGTTACCATCCTGGGGAGGAGCAGGCCTTAGATATCAGCGTGGTTTCCCAAGTGGGCGGACAGAATATAAAACAGTATTGCCCTTGCCCTCTGTAGAGGAACTCCATGAAGTGAGCACCCTCCCCCTGCCATTCCCATGGACCCACCTCCTTTGCCCCTTTCCTCCCCTTGACGGAGCAGATGGAGAGACAGAGGCGGGCAGCACGTGGGAGGTCAATGAGGTAGATGTCATACGAGAGCCACTCGTTCCACCTGGAAAGAAACCAACAGAGAAACGGCAGTCAGTAACAGCTGGACAGAAGGAAGCGAGGGAGACGGGAACACATAACCGATTGGAGTGGGGGGCTGTGACATAAAAAAAACACTTACATAGACGATACCCAAAATGGAAGTTAGAAAATGAACAAACAGGTAGGGTTCCCCTCTACCTCTTCGGGGGTTGGGGAGAATAAAGACACCAGGTTATAGTCCAACAGGTTTTAATTGTGCTTTTGGAGCACTGCCCTTTTATCAGGGGTGCCCTGAGGCAGCAGTGCTAACCACTGAGTCACTGAATATTCAGGGAAGGGGTAGTAAATGCCAGTCTTGCCAGCAATACCCACATCCTACAAATGAACCAAAACTTCATTATTTAGCTCAATTTGGTATTCTTGCGATTTGTCCTGATGAGTGTGCGACAGAGATGGACAACACAGCTGTCTTCTCAATGGGAACTAGTGACAACCAATAAAATGCTGGCCCAGCCAGTGATGCCCATGTCTGATGAACGAAAAAATACTTTACAAGGAACACTTCTTTAAAAATTGGGAATTAACTGGAACTTTCTAAAAGCCAAAGTATGCAATGAGACCATTCAGCCCTTTGTGTGCTGTCTGAATGTATGGGGACAGGAAAAAGGGTGGTGTGATGTGGTGGGTGAATTCACTGGACTAGTTATCCAGAAAACCAGCGAAGAGGACCCAAGTTCAAATCCCACAAAACTGAACCGAAAAAAACCCCAATAATAATGGTGATGACTGTTTTAAAGGATGATTGTTTTAAAGGTCTTTTCCAGAGTACTGTGTGCAGCTCTGTTATAGGAAAGATATGAATAAAGCAGAGAGGGTTCACAAGAGATTTACCAGGATGTTGCCAGAAATGGAGAGTTTGAGATACAAAAATAGACTGGGAAGGCTGGGACTTCTGTCATTGGATTGTAGGAGGTTGAAGGGTGACTTTACTGAGGGTTATAACATCATGAGGGCTATAGCTGAGGTCAATAGTAAGGGTCTTTTCCTGAGGATGGGGGGATTTCAAGATGAGGGGGCATATTTTTAAGGAGTAAGATTTAAAAAAGGACAAGGGACAACTTTTGTGTTCTGGTGCGTTGAATGAACTTCCTGGGTAAGTGGTGGATGCGGGTACAGTTACAACATTTAGAAAGACATTTGGATAAGTACATGAATAAGAAAGGTTTGGAGGGATAGGGACCAGGAGCAGGCAGATAGGACTAGTTTAGTTTGGGATTATAGTCAGCATGGATTGGTTGGGCCGAAGGATCTGTTCCTGTGCCCTATGTGTTTGTGACTCTCAGCCTTGAGGGAAGGATATCAGCCATCCTCAACTGGTCAGGCCAACATGCAACTCCAGACAAGTAATGCGGTTAATTAGATTAGATTCCCTACAGCGTGGCAACAGGCCCTTCGGCCCAACCAGTCCACACCAACCCTCCGAAGAGTAACCCACCCAGACCCATTTTCCTCAGATTAACTGACCTGACACTACAGGCAATCGCCCGAGGCTGGATTTGAACCTGGGACCCTGGCGCTGTGAGGCAGCAGTGCTAACCACTGAGCCACCGTGCCACCCCAATTCTTAACATTCTCCCATGAAACAGCTGTGCAAACCATTCAAGTTTAACTTGCACTGTAATATTTTAATAGTGTAAGGGCAACTAGGGATTCGGAATAAAGACCGATCCTGCGAGTAACACTCACACCCAGTGACTCCTCCTAAAACATACCGTGGATTGGAGCAGGGCACTCTCTGAGTGTTCACATTGTCACAGAGCGGTTCACCTCCGTGGTAGATCCCTGTTCTCACGTAGATCTGGGGGGTGGCATTTGTAAGGAAAAAGCAAAACAGCATTAGTTTATATTCCCACTGGCTTAGTATAGATTAGATGAGATTCCTTATAATATGGAAACAGGTCCTTCAGCCCAACAGGTCCACACGGACCCTCCGAAGTGTAACCCACCCAGACCCATTCCCCTATCCTATATTTACTTCTGACTAATGCACCTAACACTATGGGCAATTTAGCGTGGCCAATTCACCCTGACCTGCATATCTTTGGATTGTGGGAGGAAACCAGAGCACCTGGAGGAAACCCACACAGATACAGGTAGAATGTGCAAACTCCACACAGACAGTTGCCTGAGGTGGGAATTGAACACAGGTCCCTAAGTGTTGTGAGGCAGCAGTGCTAACCACTGAGCCACCATGCTGCCCTTATGTAAGAAATACAAACAAAACACTAGATAGATACACAACAATCCCAAGATCCTGCAGAAATTCCGACCAGAAGGGCTTGGTTCAGCCATGGTAGAACCGAAGGCCATACCTCAGAAGTTATTTTGGAAAGTCTAGTGTGACGATATCTGTGGTTTTAAGGAATATATTTTGCCCTGGTTTGTTTTTAAATTTGAAGAGGGGGTTTGTCAGAGATGCTGAGCTGTCTACGCAGAGTCACTAGAGTAAACAGTTTATGAGGCCTTAGAGTGTTTTCAAAAATAAAAAGCAGCAACAATAGAAGCAGCCTGAATGGGTGTGGTCAAGCTCCCTCAGAACCAGGATTTTCCAGGGTTCTTGTAGCAGTTATTGCTGGGGTCTCAGGAGGGTTTGGAAGCTGCAGTATATCCCTCCCTATTACACACACACAGATTTCCTGCTGCTGGGAATTGCCTGTGAGACTCTGGATTTTTCTGAATTTGCCTTTGCCAAAGATGTGTTTATGGGATGTTACTATATTAGAACAGTTAATTAATACTAGGTGCTGTATCTATTAGTCAATAGTTAGAGCGAAGCCAATCCTTTTATTTTGTTGTATTTTACCTATTGTGTATGAATAAAGTGCAGTCTTCTTAACATCAAGTAGTTTGACCAACTGAATTGTTATCACCTTGTTTTAAGAGCAAGTTAGGGTCTAGGCGACCTTCTTACTATATTTGGATAGGGTTTGGTCTGGTCCATAACACTATACAAGAAAGAAACTGAAAAAAACAAATACCCAGCATGACATGACAGAGCTCCAAATGTTGGATTTGCCCATTTATCACTTCTATTAACCGGCATTTGCATAGGTTGTGTTTATTGGTGCCACCCACCTTAAAGAAAGCGCCTCCTGTATGTTCAAGGGTGTATTACAGTAGAGCTTCCTAAATCTCTTACCTCATGTAACCCCATTTGATCACTAGAGTGACAACTTAAGACTGTGAGAATATTACCCTGGGGTATGGCTTCAGCTGTAGAGTGGGGGGGCAAGGAGTGACATTTAAAAAGTAGTTTTCTTTTGTTAAAAGAAATCATCTTTTTCCAGCAGCAATCAGGGGCTCAAAGGACCTGTGAATTGGCCATGCTAAATTGCCCATAGTGTTAGGTGAAGGGGTAAATGTAGGGGAATGGGTCTGGGTGGGTTGTGCTTCGGCAGGTCGGGGTGGACTTGTTGGGCTGAAGGGCCTGTTTCCACACTGTACGTAATCTAATCTAATCTAAAAAAAAAATGGTCATGAAGTCACATCCACCATTACAAAAAAAAAGGGATTCAATGCAGCTCTCCCCGTGTCTGCGTGGGTTTCCTCCGGGTGCTCCAGTTTCCTCCCACAATCCAAAGATGTGCAGGAGAGGGTGAATTGGCCGCGCTAAATTACCCATAGTATTAGGTGCATTAGTCAGGGGCCTGGGTGGGTTACTCTTCAGAGGGTCGGTGTGGACTTGTTGGGCCGAAGGGTCTGTTTCCACACTGTAGGAAATCTAATCTAAAAAAAAAAGAATCCCTACAGTGTGGAAAGAGCCTTTTCAGTCCATTGAGTTTACACTGCCCCCTCCAATCAGCAGCCCACCCAAACCCACTTCCCCCCCCCTACCCTAGCACTGTAATCTTGCATTTCCCATTGCTAACCCACCTAGCCTGCACATCCCTCAGCACTATGTGTAAATTAGCACGACCAATCCACCTTAACCTGCACATCTTCGGACTGTGGGAGGAAACAGGAGCACCCGGAAGAAACCCACGCAGACACGGGGAGAACGTGCAAACTCCACACAGACAGTCGCACGAGGCTGGAATCGAACCCGGGTTCCTGCCACCGTGAGGCAGCAGTGCTAACCACTGAGCCACCGTGCCACCCCAGTTAGCACTCAGCTTTGGGACAGGGATAACAGGATGTATACGTGGCCTAGTTTGTGGAAGGCCAGGATAGAAAAACGATAAAGTGAGGGGGGGCGGGGGGCAATGATGAAAACAGCAGCAATGCCACCTAACAGGAAGCATATGCCAAATCCAGATGCCTTCCGGAGAACGGGAAGGCTGGAGACATGACGCTATTTGGCCTCTTTAGCCTGTCCTGCCATTAAAGAAGATGGCGATTGATTAGATTGTGGTGGGATGTATGAATAGGAAGGGTTTGGAGGAGATATGGGCCAAGTGCTGGCAAATGGGACTAGGTTAGTTTGGGATATCTGGTTGGCATGGGTGGTTGGATCGAAGAGTCTGTTTCCATGCTGTACGTCTCTATGACTCTCAGCTCCACATTCCTGTCTGCCTCTCTACGACCCCCTCTCGACTCTCTTTAGACAGATCGGAATTTCTGTTCAGCTCAGCCTGGAATATAGTTGGAAGGACTCTGCCCCCTTCTTGGGGGAGGTGCCACAGACTGATGACTCTCGAATGTCGCCTCAAAATCACAAAAAGGGTGTAGACGAGGGTTTCCACCAGCAGATCAGCCGAGAGGGTGGCGCCGTGGTGGAAAATGGTTGTGAGGTGGAGGTGGGAGTTGTGGACTAAGCCGGGGTTGGGGGTGGAGTGGGTAGGGGGGGAAGAGGGGTGTACTGAAGTTAAAAACCCACCGCCTCCCTCACCAATCCCGCTACGAACACAGGACAGACGCGCCACTCCCCCCCCCTCCACCTCACCTTGTCAATGTCACGGATGTTGACGTTCACATAGGTGGCACACAGGATCTTGATCCGCAGCAGGTTGTTGAAGGACCACAGGGATTTGGCGGGCACCTCTCCGTTCATATAGGAGGTGGCGGTGGAAATACGGCGGGCGTACGAGGGCATGACAAACGTGTTGGCCGGCAACTGGCTGTAGAGACTCTCCTTGGACATCAGCATCAGGTGGGGTAACCGGCCAATCATAATGCAGCTTCTTATGTACTGAGACAGTATAGGGGGAGGCAAGAGTATTGTTAACCCTCAGGTCACCGAGTAACACAGTCAGTAATAAAAGGACAGACTCTGCCGGATTAACACAACTGGCTTTTGCATTCATCGTGCAACTTGCACAGGCTTCACCAGCACTTCCAAAGTCTCAAATATCTGACTTATAAATAAAACAGGATAACCCATTCCAAACCAGTTGGTGAAGACAGTGAGAGATAGCGACAGCCAGAGTTTATTGCCTTGCTCAGTCTTACACCTCGCATCCCACATCTAGAGTCACTGTTGGTCTCTGTTTGTTATGTTGCTCCCCATTTACATACATTCAGACAATTAATAACCACCAGTTGATTTTCTTAATTTTAGCAAACCTTAAAAAGTAGTAGTGACTGACCCCACATTGACAAGACACACACAGGAACAGGCACTGGACAGCTTTCAGTATACCATACGTGTTTGTCTTCTTTAAAGACATCACCAGACTCTGGGCCCAGGACACCGATGATCAAACTGGGGACCCATCACTGGTCAGCTCTCGACCGAAGCAGCCAGCCTGCCTTCTACAAGCTCCGTGCATCGGTGACCAAGTAAACCTGAGAGAGACGGTCATGTAGGAATCCACTTGGAATCCCAGTATCGATCCCCAGAGAGGGGGACACTGGACTGTGGCATAGGGCATACATTGACATAACCTTCACTTCACACTCTGTTAATGCAAAGGGCATTCTCTTGCTCTCTCACATTGCTAAATAGTCCCAGGGTTAGAATATAGAACAGTACAGCGTAGAACAGGCCCTTCGGCCCTCGATGTTGTGCCGACCAGTGAACTATTCACAGCTCATCCCCCACACTATCCCATTATCATTCATGTGCTTATCTAAGGATTGTTTAAATCCCCCTAATGTGGCGGAGTTGACTACATTAGCAGGTAGAGCATTCCATGACCTTACCACTCTCTGAGTGAAGAACCTGCCTCTGACATCGGTCTTAAATCTATCACCCCTCAATTTGTAGTTACACCCTCTCGTACAAGCTGACGTCGTCATCCTAGGAAAAAGACTTCTACTGTGTATCCTATCTAATCCTCTGATCATCTCGTATGTCCCTATCAAATCCCCTCTTAGCCTTCTTCTTGCCAATGAGAACAGACCCAAGTGTCTCAGCCTTTTCTCATAAGACCTTCCCTTCAGACCAGGCAACATCCTGGTAAATCTCCTCTGCACCTTTTCCAATGCTTGCACATCCTTGCCACTAAAAAGGTAGTGCTCTGACAACCACCCCGCATTTTGGGAATCTCTCATTGCATTCCAGGCACAAACCCCCACCTCAAGTTTTGGGGCAAGAGACGACTTCGTTTCTCCCGATTCCTACAGGGAATACCCCACACCTGACCACTGGGAAAAATACAAATATTCAGAAAGAGAGAGTCCGAGACCTAACACTGGTCCCTGGATGTCTGTAATGATAATGTGAAGCATTAACCACTTCAGGAAGCATTCAGGTCTTCGTTAAGAGAGAGCGCGAGAGAGCTAAGGCAATAAGACATAGGAGCAGAACACTATGGGGCAGTTTAGCACAGCCAATCCACCCTAACCTGCACACTATGGGTAATTTAGCATGGCCAATCCACTCTAACCTGCACATCCTCAGGCACTATGGGTAATTTAGCACGGCCAATTCACCCTAACCTGCACATCCTTGGGCACTATGGGGCAATTTAGTACAGCCAATCCACCCTAACCTGCATATCCCTGAACACTATGAATAGGAAGGGTTTGGAGGGATACGGGCTAGGTGCTGGCAGATGGGACTAGATTGGGTTGGGATATCTGGTCGGCTAGGATGGGCTGGACCGAAGGGTCTGTTTCCGTGCTGTACATCTCTATGACTATGGGTAATTTAGCACAGCCAATCCACCCTAACCTGCACATCCTTGGGCACTATGGGACAATTTTGCGTGGCCAACCCACCCTAATCTGCATATCTTTGGACTGTGGAAGGAAACCGGAGCACCCGCAGGAAACCCACGCAGACACGGGGAGAATGTGCAAACTCCACACAGACAGTCACCCGAAGATGGAATGGAACCTGGGTCCCTGGCGCCGTGAGGCAGCAGTGCTAACCACTGAGCCACCATTCCTCCTCTCACAAAAACCAACCGTCACAGGGGGCTCACCTTGTACTGGCTGATGGGGTACTTTTCCAGCAAGTACTCGTCACAGCCGCAGACTTTCAGGATGTACTTGCCCTGGTACTCCTGCACGCAGAGTTTGAGCTGCTCCAGCGACAGGTGCATGCTCCTGGTCTTCTTGCGAATGGCCTCTGCGATCACCTGCTCCGGCATGTAATCGTGCGGGATCTTCAGCGTGTATTTCTGCTTGTCATTGGTGGGCGACACGATCACCCAGATTGTCACGATGATGCGGCCTGCGAGAGAGAGCAGCAAGAGCGAGAGCAAATGAGAATGTCAAAGCTCCAGGTCCAGAAAGCAAGTTAATAAGCATCGCGAAACACACAGCGTCTATTCGAAGAATGGCTCATTCACCCTAGGGATGGACAATAAATGCTGACCCAGCCAGCGACCCAACAGGAGTTTAAAACGTAGCCTCTTACTGTGCTAGGAACCTCCTGTGATGCCACGCTTTCAAAGCCACTGTCTGGTACAGTTCAGATTCCAAGGAATAAGTAATCTATTTCATAGAAGAATCAGAAACCCCACAGTGTGGAAACAGACCATTTGTCCTAACACATCCACACCGACCCTCTGAAGAGTAACCCACCCAGACCTATTCTCCATACCAATTACTTTACATCCACCCTAACCCGCACATTCCTGGGTACTATGGGTAATTTATCTTGGCCAATCCACCCTAACATACACATCCATGGATACTATGGGACAATTTAGCACGGCCAATTCACCCTAACCTACACATCCATGGATACTATGGGACAATTTAGCACGGCCAATCCACCCTAACCTACGTGTCTTTGGACTGTGGGAGGAAATCGGAGCATCCAGAGGAAACCCACACAGACACAGGGAGAATGTGCCAACTCCACACAGTCAGTTGCCTGAGGCTGGAATCGAACCCAGGTCCCTGGCGCCGTGAGGCAGCAGTGCTAACCACTGAGCCACCGTGTTGCCACCTTTATCCCAGCCTTAAACAAAAGATTCTCATGGGACCTTTATGTCCTCGGCTACTTAGCACAACGGGCCAAAGGGCCTCCTCCTGCAAGTTTCAACGAATCAAAGATAGGCAGCCATCTCTCGGACATGTTGTGATAACCATGTCTCTTGCGCGCACACACAGCCCTCCCCAGCCACCAGGAGCTGGTCAACATCCCTGCACCAAGCCCCTCCTCACCTTTATCCAGTTTGTTGTAGATGTGTTTGGGGAGATCGGCTGTGGACTCCACGTTGGGAGGGTAGACGTACAGCGACTGGCTCTGGGGACCGTTGGCATCCCGAAGCTCCACTGCCTCTTTGCAGACGCTCAGGATGTTTCGGCGGAAATCCTGGACCTCTGGGTCCTTCACCAGCTCAAATTCACAGATAGGCATTCCAATCGCAAACCCTGCGGTTTGGGGGTGGGGGTGGGGAGCGTGTGGAGAAGGACACAATTAGGGGCCATCTTCTTTCCATCAGGTCCACCCCTCCCACCAGACAGGCTTGGACTCCAGCAAATGACTGATGACGGTTTTATCGAACAATAATCGCACACTGAGGTGTTGGGGAAACTGAAGAAGTAACAAAGAGGATTGATGAGGGCAGAGCGGTTAACGTGATCTATATAGATTTCAGTAAGGCAAGGTTTCTCATGGTAGACTGGTTAGCAAGGTTTGATCACATGGAGTACAGAGTCTAGATTAGAGTGGTGCTGGAAAAGCACAGCAGGTCAGGCAGCATTCGAGGAGCAGTACTGCATCAACTACAAGTTCTGCACTTACAGTACTGTAAGTGCAGTACTGCTCCTCGGATGCTGCCTGACCTGCTGTGCTTTTCCAGCACCACTCTAATCTAGACTCTGGTTTCCAGCCTCTGCAGTCATTGTTTTTACCCACATGGAGTACAGAGAGAACGAACCATTTGGACACAGAATTGGCTCGAAGGTAGAAGACAGAGGGTGGTGGTGGAGGGTTGTTTTTCCAGACTGGAGGCCTGTGACCAGTGGAGTGCCACAAGGATCGGTGCTGGGTCCTCTACGTTTTGTCATTTATATAAATGATTTGGATGTGAACATAAGAGGTACAGTTAGTAAGTTTGCAGATGACACCAAAATTGGAGGTGTAGTGGACAGCGAAGAAGGTTACCTCAGATTACAACAGGATCTTGACCAGATGAGCCAATGGGCTGAGGAGTGGCAGATGGAGTTTAATTTCGATAAATGTGAGGTGCTGCATTTTGGGAAAGCAAATCAGGGCAGGACTTATACACTTAATGGTAAGGTCCTGGGGTGTGTTGCTGAACAAAGAGACCTTAGAGAGCAGGTTCATAGCTCCTTGAAAGTGGAGTGTCAGGTAGATAGGAGAGTGAAGGCGGCAATTGGTATGTTTTCCTTTACTGGTCAGTGCATGGAGTACAAGAGTCGAGACATCTTGTTGCGGCTGTACAAGACATTGAATGCAATATTCCAAATGTGGTCGAACCACGTGGTCTCCCTGCTATAGGAAAGATGTTGTGAACCTTAAAAAGGTTGTAGAAAACATTTACCAGGATGTTGCCAGGATTGGAGAGTTTGAGCTACAGGGAGAGGCTGAATAGGCAGGAGTGTTAGCAGCTGAGGGGTGACATTATAGAGGATGATAAAATCATGAGGGGATTGGATAAGGTGAACAGTCAAGGTCTTTTTCCCAGGGTAAGGGGGTCCCAAACTAGAGGGCATAGATTTCAGGTGAGGGGTGGGGGGGGGGGGGGAAGAAAAGAGACTTAAAGGAACTTGAGGAGCAACTTTTTCATGCAGAGGGTGGTGCCAGTATAGAATGAGCTGCTTGATAGTTACATGGATAGGAAGGGTTTAGAGGGATATGGGCCAAATGCTGGCAGACCTGACTAGACTGATTTAGGATATCTAGTCAGCATGGACGAAGGGCCTGTTTCCGTGCTGTATATCTCTAGGATATTAACCCAGAAAACCTATACTAGAGAGAAAACAGCGGACATTAATTTGCAATCGCGCACACATAAACAAGGAGTAAAGATGACAAGAGATAGGAACAGGAATAAGCCATTCGGCCCTCCCCCAGGGATTGGCCTGCCCCGCCATTCTATAATCCATCCTAGGCCACAACTCCACATTGCCCTCAACTCCTGATATTCCAACAATCTGTCTGTCTCCCTCTTAAAAACACGTTCAGTGATCTAGCCTTAACTCTCTGGGGTACAGCATTCCAGACGTTCACTCCCCTCAGAGCATGTTTATTCACATCTCCAATTCAAACCAGCGGCTCTTGTTCTGCAGCTGCCTCCCCTCGGCCACGAATGGGGACCTCATCTCAGCGTCTACCCTGCGAAGCCTCCTGAGAATCTTGTCTGTTACAATAAAGATAACTCCTCAGCCTTTTAAACTCTAACCAAGGATGTTCTCGCCTGTCTAACCGCTCTTGATGAGTCAATCCCTTCATCCCGGGAGCCCGCTCCTGGATCAGTGGCACCCCTTCTCCGATACGGAGGGACCAGCACTGTGCACGGTACTCCAGGTGTGGCCTCAGTCGTAGCAAGACTCCCTGAAACAATCACAATGATTTGCCACAACAGTTAACCAATTTTTACAGGACAAAGAGGTCTGCAGCTATTGGGAAACATTGCAAAGGCTCCGGTGCTTTAGGCACTGGAACAATGACCTCAGGAGGTCGAGGTGCTGCAAGGATGTAACATAGCAGATAAATGGTGGCGATATTTCAATAGGTAGCAGACATGGCCAGAACCGGGTGATGGTGGGGGGGGGGGGGAAAAAAAAAGAGGACGAGGACGAGGACGAAATGTGCCGCAAATGCAAAAGGAACTGAACAGTCACCAATAAAGCCAGAAAATCAGACCAATACAAGTTCGCTGATGGCGGCCGAATCTCAGATGGCGACTACATACGGGAGGTGGAAGACCTGGAATAAAATGGTGCATTGAGAACAACCTAGCTCTCAACGCCGTCAAAACCAAGAAACTCATTATTGACTTTCGGCGGGAGGTCATTCATTCCACTCCCCCCCCCCCCCCCCCCCCCCCCCCCCCCCCCCCCCCCCACCCCACACACAGATTAACAGCACAGAGGTGGAACGAGTGGAGAGTGTCAAGTTCCTGGGAGCGGTCATCCACAACAAGCTTTCTTGAACACTTCATGTGGACGCACTGGTTTCAAAGGCCCAACAACGTCTCTTCTTCCTCAGGCAGCTGAGGAAATTTGGTGTGACGGCGAATACCCTTGCCAACTTTTACAGGTGCGCCATCGAGAGCATTCTGTCTGGATGTATCACTACCTGGTATGGCAACTGTACCATTCAAGATCGGAGAAGGTTACAGAGAGAGCGGTGAACTCAGCCCAGACAATCACAAAGGCCAACCTCCCATCTACAGAATCCATCTCCCAGGCCCGCTGTCAAGGAAAGGCCGCCAGCATTCTCAAAGATCCATCCCACCCCGGCAATTTTTCTCTATAACCTCTACCATCAGAAGGTACAGAAACCTGAACACACGCACCAGCCCGGTTTCACAACAATTTCTACCCTATTGTTAGAATACTGAATGGACTCTCAAACTCTTAACATTCGCCCGTACCTGTGTTTTTGTTTTTGCTGCTGTTTACCTATTATTTACTTATCTACGCTACTTAACTCTATGGTCAGTCTGTATGCTCGCAAGACAAAGCTTTTCACTGTGTACACGTGACAATAAATTCAACTCGATTCAATTCAGAGAGTGTGTGGGACTTGCTCCCCTTTGGGAGAGGGAGGTGAACGGATAAATTGAAGGGCAAAATAAGAGAGTAGAGGAGTAAGTAACAGGGTAAAATGACAAGGGGGTGAGGGGAGGCCAGTTGGCCGTATTGTAAATTGGTGGTAGTTTTATAGTGTGGATCCTGCCCCTGCCGACAGTGACCTGGGGGGGGGGTCTGAAGGGGAACCCGGAAACTCACCTATCTCTCGGTTCAGGATTTTCTCCTCCCTGTTGCCCACCGGCTCGATCACCTTCAGGAGCGGCTGGAACAGCCTCAGGTCACACAGTCTCCGCGTCTCATCGTAGAACTCTTCCCGCTCCGCCTCCTGGGTCACCCCAACAAAGATGTATGAGGACTCATCCTGCAGGAGAACGGACATTAGCGCGGTGGCGTAAGGTGAGCAGTGAATAATCAGAGGGGAGGTTCGCCCAGCTCGACGGGGTCAAAGGGCTGTGGGCCTGTACCAACTTGGCAGCTCCGGAGTCACGAGGTGGAGGAGCCGGTGTCGGACCGGGGTGGACGAAGTTAAAAAAAAACTCTCAACACCAGGTTACAGTCCAACAGGTTTATTTGGAAGCACTAGCTTTCAGAGCACTGCTCCATCTCCACTAACCACCTGATGAAGGAGCAGGAGCAGCGCTCCAAAAGCTAGTGCTTCCAAATAAACCTGTTGGACTATAACCTGGTGTTGTGTGATTTTTTTTAAAAAAGTCTCAAGGAGGTGCGCCTGACTGTTCTCTCCATCCCTGGTGCAGCTCATTTTAGGATTACAGGAAGGATATGGAAACTTTGGAAAGGATGCAGAGGAAATTTACCAGGATGTTGCCAAGTATGGAGGGAAAGTCTTACAAGGAAAGGCTGAGGGACTTGAGGCTGTTTTTGTTAGAGAGAAGAGGGTTGAGAGGTGACTTAATTGAGACACATAGGATAATCAGAGGGTTAGATACTGTGGACAGCGAGAGCCTTTTTCCTCAGATGATGAAGACTAGCACGAGGGGACGTAGCTTTAAATTGAGGGGTGATAGATATAGGACAGATGTCAAAGATAGCTTCTTTACTCAGAGAGTAGTAGGGGCATGGAACGCACGTCCTGCAACAGCAGTAGACTCTTCAACTTTAAGGGCATTTAAATGGTCATTGGATAGGCATATCGATGAGAATAGAATAGTGTAGGTTAGATGGGCTTCAGATTGGTTCCACAGGTCAGCACAGCATCGAGGGCCGAAGGGCCTGTACTGCACTGTAAGGTTCTAATTCAAAGGACAAGTGAAGGTGCAAGCATAATGGAGACGGGAGTCACACAGAGGGGATTGAGCCAGGAAGGGACGGGTTTGTGTGTGTGTGTGTGTGTGGATCTTTGCAAAGAACCATCCATCATTAAGCTGCTGTGTTCAGGTCTCCCCTTTGAAAGGTAGACCTAGTCCGCAGCTCCATGACCCCTCTCCAGAGGTAGGGCAACGAGACAAGTTCCCAAGTCCATTCCAGTCAACATGAGGATGGAACCTGGGTGAGATCAGCACCAAACTGACCCACACTGGCCTCCCAAGCCAATAACCTCTGCAGCCACCCACCCCGTTGCCGTGAGAAGCTGCAATGGTTGTGTGCGTGCGTGTCCAGGCATCTCTCCTGCGCCGACCACCCACTTTCTGCTTTGGAAGGGTTTACGGTTTTTGATAAAACCAATCTTTTTACACCTTTCTTGACCATCAGATCCTGGAGTGGGACACTAACCAGGAACCTCTGGCTCAGAGGCAGCGAGAGACGTTACCCACTGTGTCCACAGTGACTCCTTCTGAGGGACATGACCAAGCCAGATGAGACCCCCAACCCCAACACTGTCCCCAAAGGACCGCCATTCTCCCAGCTCTCTGGTAAAATGGCATCGTGGAAAAACCCAACTGAGAGCACAAACGGGATCTCTGTTTCACCTGATATTTGGCAGTGCTGCCCTCCTTAGCTAGAGGCTTCACAGCGTGGTAGTAGGCCATTCGGCCCACCGCGTCCTCACCAACTCTCCGAAGAGCATCCCCCCGCACCCCCCAACCATATCCCTGCGTTGCCCATGGCTAATCCACCCTAACCTGCACATCTTTTGGACTGTGGGAGGAAACTCACGCAGACATGGGAAGAAAGTGCAAACTCCACACAGACAGTCACTAGAATTGAACCCAGGTCCCTGGCGCCGTTAGGCAGCAGTGCTAACCACTGAGCTGCAGTTGACTTCCATTGTGGGGGAAGATGGTGGCGCAACATTACTGAGCTAATAATGGCAGAGGGCCAGGTGAACATTATGAGGACGCCGGTTCAAATCCCGTCACGGCAACCAGTGAAATTTACGGTAAACAAAAATCAACAAGTGCTTAATTGGAAGCTAGGCTCAATAGTGGTAACCATGACAGCAATCAAGGATTGTTGTAAAAATCCCATCTGGATCATTATGGTCTCCTTCCTAAAGGAAATCTGCTGTCCTTTACCAGTTCTGGCTTCCACTTAACTCCAGACCCAAAGCAATGGTTCCTAACTGCCCTCAGGAAGGGACAAAAACACTTGGATTAAGGAGCAACTAGGGTCAGGGAATAAATAGACTGACGTTCACATCCCATGCAAGAGAACGCTGGCTTATGCTGGAGGATACTGGGTCTCCACAGATGCTGTCTTGCTGACTTGCTTATTTATGGGATGTGGGTTTCGTTACCCATCTCGGGTTGCTCCCCGCTCCCGGGGAAGGTGGGGGTGAGCTTGAGCGGCCGCAGTCCACCTGCTGTGGGTTGACCCACAGTGCCGTTAGGGAGGGTGCTCCAGGATCGTAACCCGGAGACAGCGAAAGCACGCTGACATCTTTCCAAGTCAGGATGGGGAGCGGCCTCAGAGGGGAGCTTGCAGGGGTGTGGTGTTCCCCAGTATCTGCTGCCCCTTGTCCTTCCAGATGGAAGCGGTGGTGGGTTTGGAAAGTGCTGCCCGAGGATCTTTGGTGAGTTTCTGCAGTGCGAGTTCTGGATGGTACACCCTGCTGCTACTGAGTGCTGGTGGAGGGAGGGAGGGGATGTCTGGAATGGTATATCCAGCTCAATTCCAAAACAGTGACGCCCCCACAGATTCCCGCCCTCCCGAGACACGAACCTGAAGGAGGTGGAAGAGCGGGTACTTTCGAGATTCCCGGAAAAGTTCGTGCTTGATGCTAGTCAATGTGGCCTCTCGCAGACACTCCAGCGTGACGATCATCCCGTTAGGAAGACAGCAGTCCACCAGAATGCGGGGGGGCATCAAGTGTAGGCCCCATAGCTCCCCCGAGGACGGGCGGGGAGGCATGCTGGCCGGCGGTGTGCGGGCGAAAGGTCCCTCAGCTCACGTTCGTCACTGCAGCTGCCTGGATTAACTAGAGACAGAGAGAGACAGACAGAGAGGAAGAGATGATCAACAAGAACATCAGCAACTCGCCACAACTGGAAAGGCAGTGCTCAACAACAACAACAACAACAACAACATGCTGCATCTGTATGATGCCGCACACAGACAGAGAGACAAAGAACCATTCCAAGGCACAGAAACAGAAACCAAAATTGTTCGAACAGCACAACAGGTCTGGCAGCACCAACGAGAGAGAAAGTGGAGTTCACGTTTCGGGACGAGTGACCATTCCTCAGTACGGGCAACGTGAATATGAGCCAGAATGCGGGAATACTGGGAGGCTGCCCACTTTTGACGCAGGCAGGTTAGAAAAAGGCATGTATCATTTAAACAGGGAGAGACTGCAGGACAGAGGGATCTGGGTACATTCATCCACACAAAGACTAAGAGATAGGTATGGGAACATCTGAGGAACGTCAATGCAAAAAAACAAAACAAAACCACTGCCTTTGTGCAAGGGTTCACAGCAAAGAAGTCGCATCGGGACATTGGAGACGACCCTATCTGGGAGCAGGGTGTTACAGGAAGTAACCACATCAGTTGCCCAGTCTCTGAGCCTGACACTGCACTGGGTCCCAGGGAGGAGGATTCACCTAGCAGGACCAGGAGAGGAAATCCTGCAGGGATGCCAACCAGAAGGGCTGATGGGAAGGAAACTTAAACCAATCTGGAGGTCGCCCTTCCCTCACGCCCCGAGTCTCTGTGGGAGACAGCACTTCAACCTTCCTGTGTAGGGACCAAATGGAATAGAAACCCTGAGCAAGCCTAACCTCTGCCCACCAACCCAAACGTTGCTATTAATGGGCGAGGATCTCAATGGTGGAGAGGGTGACCTAGGTCACATTTGGCCCAAAAGGAAGGTTGCTTCCAGAGCACTGACAGAATTGTGACAGTGGTGGGCTGAATGGCCTCCATCCTCAGAGGGCCAGGAACATCAAGTTCAAGTCTAAAAAGGTTACGGTCAGAGAACCTTGCGTTCCTACACACTCCAGGGGCTAGGCCAGCCTAGAAGCACTGGGGGCATACCAAGTCACCCTCCACCCCCAGGAGAACTGCCTGAGATGGGTGGGGGGGGGGGGGGGGGGGGAAATCAAACCCACCAGCAAAACCACTAGAGGGGGTGAGGCAGAATGCACTCGATTGTAAGTCTGAAAGGTGGCTAATGTGGTGCCACTACTTTAGATAGATGGTAAGGAAATGCCAGGGGAACTACAGACCATTGAGCCTGACATCAGTGGTGGGTACACTATTGGAGAGGATTCTGAGGGACAGGGTTTAAATGCAATTGTAAAAAAGACTGATCAAGGATAGTCAGCGTGGCTTTGTGCGTGGGAAATCATGTCTCACTAACATGACTGAGTTTTTTGACCAGATATCCGAAAGTAATCTACTTCCATTTGCCAGTGTTTGGCCCATATCCCTCCAAACCCTTCCTATTCATATACCCATCCAGACGCCTTTTGAATGCTGTAACTGTACCAGCCTCCATCACTTCCTCTGGCAGCTCATTCCATACACATACCACCCTCTGTGTGAAAACGTTGCCCCTTAGGTCTCTTTTATATATTTCTCCTCTCACCCTAAACCTATGCCCTCTAGTTCTGGACTCCCCGACCCCAGGGAAAATACTTTGTCTATTTACCCTAACCATGCCCCTCATGATTTTGTAAATCTCTATAAAGGTCACCCCTCAGCCTCCGACGCTCCAGGGAAAACAGCCCCAGCCTGTTCAGCCTCTCCAGATAGCTCAAACCCTCCAACCCTCGCACCATTTCTGAACCCTCTCAAGTTTCACAACATCTTTGCTGTAGCAGGGAGATCAGAATTGAACACAGCCTTCCAAAAGTGTCCCAACCAATGTCCTGTATAGCCGCAACATGACCTCCCTACGCCTAGACTCAATGCACTGACCAAGCACACCAAACACCTTCTTCCCTACCCTGTCTACCTATGACTTCATCTTCAAGGAACTACGAACCTGCACTCCAAGATCTCTTTGTTCAGCAACACTCCCTAAGCCTTAATGTAGCCCATGAAGTCCTACCAAAATGCATCCATCTCATATTTACCTAAATTAAACTCCATCTGGATCTCCTGAGCCCATCTGATCAAGGCCCCATCGTACACTGAGATAACTTTCTTCATTGGCTGCTACACCAGCAGTTTGCGTCTCAGTCATACAGCACGGAAACAGACCTTTCGGCCCAAGCCGTCCATGCCGGCCACAATCCCAAACTGAACTTGTCCCACCCGCCTGCTCCTGGCCCATCTCCCTCCGAACCATTCCTATTCATGCATCCATCCCATTGTCCTTTAAACTTTGTAATTGTACCCAGATCCACTACGTCCTTATGAAGTTCATTACACACTCGAACCACTGAAAAGAAATTTGCCCCTTGGAGTCTTTTTTATTTAAAATATGTCACCTTAAAAATTTACCCCCAGTCTCGAAATTCACCATCTTGTGGAAAAAGAGAATTTCCATCAAGTCTCTAGATCCTTCATTATTTTATAAACTTCTGTCAGGTCACACCTCAATCTCCTAAGCTCCAATGGAAAATGTCCCAGTCTTTCTGTCTAACTCAAACCTTCAGTGACTGGCAACATCCTGGTAAATCTCTTATGGACCCTCACCAGCTTTCTAACATCCTTCCTGTAACAGGGTGACCAGAACGGGACACAGTAATCCAGAAGGGGCCTCACTATCGTCCTGTACAACCTCAACATGGCGTCCCAGCTCCTGTACTCCAAGGTCTGAGCAATGAAAGCAAGCGTGCTAAACGCCTTCTTAACCAACCTGTCGACTGGAATGCAAACTTTAAAGGATTATGTACCGGCACCCCTAGGTTCTGCAACACTATCCAAGGCCCTACCATTAATTGTACAAGTGGAGTGCATGGTTTGTTTTACAAAGATGCAATACTTAGCATTTATCCAGATTGAACTCCATCTGCCATTATTCAGCCCATTGACCAATTTGATCAAGCTCCCTTAGTAACCTTTCTAACTCTGTTCATATTCAACTCATTTATGTAAATGACAAAAAGCAGTGGTTGGGTCAGAGGCCTACACACAATCTGAAAAGCAACCCTCTACCATCACCCTCTGTCTCCTGCCTTCAAGCCAATCATAACCAGCTAAAGAAAAGGCATCAGTTCACAAAATAACACTCTCCCATCATTTAACACTGACCCCAAAACATAGATGTGCTTAGTTGCAGCCAGGAGAGAGAAAGAGATACAGATTTACAGAGAGAGAGAGAGAGAGAGAGAGAGAGAGAGAGAGAGAGAGAGAGAGAGATGTAGAGAGAGAGAGAGAGATGTAGACAGAGAGAGAGAGAGAGAGAGAGAGAGAGAGAGAGAGAGAGAGAGAGAGAGATGTAGAGAGAGAGAGAGAGATGTAGACAGAGAGAGAGAGAGAGAGAGAGAGAGAGAGAGAGAGAGAGAGAGAGAGAGATGTAGAGAGAGAGAGAGAGATGTAGACAGAGAGAGAGAGAGAGAGAGAGAGAGAGAGAGAGAGAGAGAGAGAGAGAGATGTAGAGAGAGAGAGAGAGATGTAGACAGAGAGAGAGAGAGAGAGAGAGACAGACAGAGAGAGAGAAAGAGAGACAGAGAGAGAGAGAGAGAGAGAGA
>NC_057757.1:6622934-6626356 GCF_004010195.1 Chiloscyllium plagiosum
GTGAGTGAGTGAGTGAGTGAGTGAGTGAGTGAGTGAGTGAGTGAGTGAGTGAGTGAGTGAGTGAGTGAGTGAGTGAGTGAGTGAGTGAGTGAGTGAGTGAGTGAGTGAGTGAGTGAGTGAGTGAGTGAGTGAGTGAGTGAGTGAGTGAGTGAGTGAGTGAGTGAGTGAGTGAGTGAGTGAGTGAGTGAGTGAGTGAGTGAGTGAGTGAGTGAGTGAGTGAGTGAGTGAGTGAGTGAGTGAGTGAGTGTGTGAGTGAGTGAGTGAGTGAGTGAGTGAGTGAGTGAGTGAGTGAGTGAGTGAGTGAGTGAGTGAGTGAGTGAGTGCACACAGACAGGGAGAGAGAAAAACTACTGATTGGAATCTCCATTCCCTTCAAATCAGGAGGCTGTGGGCTTGCCCCCCATACTCAGACAGGGACTGGTAACCCACATGGGGCAGGTACGGGTACTGAGGGAGTGCTGCGCTGTCAGGAGATGCCAACCCTTGGGTGGGCTGCTGGACTGAGGGGCCTGCCTACCCAGATGTGTTGTCAGAGTTCCCACAGAAACATTCCCTTGTGCTACGGCAAAGCCTGGGACACTGCATCAGTGGGAGCAGCTGGAGAAACTCTGTAGGCAGCGACTGTGCTGTATTCCATTGGATTCAGCACCCGCCGATTACTTACGATGCCTGAAAACCATCGTCACCACCCTTATTCCTCCCACTGCCCCCAATCCAGAGGGCAGCACGGTGGCTCAGTGGTTGGCGCTGCTGCCTCACAGCGCCAGGGACCTGGGTTCGATTCCAGCCTCTGGCGACTGTGCAAACTCCACGCAGACATTCTCCCCGTGTCTGCGTGGGTTTCCTCCGGGTGCTCCGGTTTCCTCCCACAGTCCAAAGATGTGCAGGTTTAGGGTGAATTGGTCATGCTAAATTACCCCCAGGTTAAGTGCATTAGTCAGGGGTAAATATAGGGTAGGGGAATGGGTCTGGGTGGGGTACTCTTTGGAGGGGCGGTGGGTGTGGACTTGGTGTGCCAAATGGCCTGTTTCCGCACTGGTCAGGATTTTAAATCGAATTCAGTTTCCACAACTCTCAGACACAAACCCAGACCCAGAAACACCATGAGTGACTGGTGGGAGACCGTGCCCTATAGAATCACAGAACCTCCAAGGAGTGTGTCCAATAAGCCCACACCAACCCTCCGAAGAGTAACCCACTCAGACCCACTCCCCTACCCTATTATCCTATATTTACCTCCGACTAATCCACCCTAACCTGCACATCCCTGGGCACGGTGGGTAATTTAGGTAAAATCAATGACTGCAGATACTGGAAACCAGATTCTGGATTAGTGGTGCTGGAAGAGCACAGCAGTTCAGGCAGCATCCGGGGAGCAGTAAAATCGACGTTTCGATTTTGCTGCTCCTCGGATGCTGCCTGAACTGCTGTGCTCTTCCAGCACCACTAATCCAGAGTCTAGTTTCCAGCATCTGCAGTCATTGATTTTACCTAGTTGATTTTAACCCTACTGCGAATTCTCTTGCAAGGATGCCTGCCTTGAAGAAGTTTTCCTCCTCTCTCTACTATGGGTAATTTAGCACGGCCAATCCACCCTAACCTGCACATCCCTGGGCACTATGGGTAATTTAGCACGGCCAATCCACCCTAACCTGCACATCCCTGGGCACTATGGGTAATTTAGCACGGCCAATCCACCCTAACCTGCACATGTTTGGAGGAAGCCCAAGCAGACACGGGGTGACAGTCATCCAAGGCTGGAATCGAACCTGGGTCCCTGGCGCCATGAGGCAGCAGTGCTAACCACTGAGCCACCATGCTACCTACCATCTTTCAGGATGGCCTGTGTGCCCACGGCTCGGCCGGTGGATGGAGCTGGGTCAGTTCGGCCACAGGAAAACCTGGAGCTGACAGCCCGCAAACCAGAGCGGGGGTCCCCCTCGGGCCGACCACAGCAACGGTGTGAGGATAGAGGGGGGAGATCAGAATGTGTGCCGCATCTCTGACCCTACACTCTGCTAGCTCAGTGGCTGGGAAAGGTGGGGGAAGAGATTGGGGTGGGGGGGGCAAAGTGTGCGTATGAGAGGGAAGAATAAAACCAACTCCACGTTCACCATGGAAGATGCCTTCTGCTCCCTCCCCATAATTCTGGCCTCTCCGTCAAGAATGAATAACTCTCTTCCCTCCCCCCTCCCATTAAATTAGCCAATTTTGAACTGGATGAGCTATAAATCAGGCTGAAACCCAGCCTGACCAGAGGGATGTCAGGGAGCCAGAGCTGCTGCTGCCACCATTTTGTTGCTGAGGGAACTCTGCATTTAGCAAACGCTGAGCCAGTACAACATGACTGGCAGGGAAGGAGGGATGTGGGGGGGGGTGATAAAAAAGGTCTCTCTCACCGCAACAGTACACCTGCTTCTGCTCCCCTGCTCCCCGCAGCCCTTATTGATAACCTGGCTCACTTTCCAAACCAAGACAAAAGTGAGGACTGCAGATGCTGGAGATTAGAGCAGAGAGTGTGTTGCTGGAAAAGTACAGCAGGTCAGGCAGCATCCAAGGAACAGGAGAAATGACGTTCCGGGCAAAAGCCCTTCATCAGGAATGATTGGATGTCACGAGCTCCTGGGGCAGCCAGCAATCACTGAGTCGTCCAGGCCCAGTCAGTCAGGGAAATGGTGAAGGGATTCTAATCGCCCCCACCGTCAGTCAGAAAATTGAGATGTAGCAGGATACAAAAGCCAGAACCGCTGGGCCCCAACGGACCACAGAATCCCTACAGTGCAGAAGCAGGCTGCTCGGCCCATCAAGCCCATGCCGACCCTCCAAAGAGCATGGCGCTGGAAAAGCACAGCAGGCCAGGCAGCATTCGAGGAGCAGGAAAAATTATGTTTCAAGCAAAAGCCCTTCATTAGGACCTGATTTTAATGATGTGGAGGAGCTGGTGTTGGACTGGGGTGGACAAAGTTAAAAATCACACAGCACCAGGTTATAGTCCAACAGGTTTAATTGGAAGCACTAGCTTTCGGAGCGCTGCTCCTTCATCAGGTGGCTGTGGAGCATTTTCTTAAGACACAGAATTTATAGCAAAAGAACCTGTTAACTTTGATTTTTAACTTTGATCATTTTGCCCGAAACATCGATGCTCTTGCCCCTCAGATGCTGCCTGACCTGCTGTGCTTTTCCAGCGCCACACTCTTGACTTCGATCTCCAGCATCTGCAGTCCTCCCTTTCGCCTCCGAAGAGCATCCCCGATCCTTGCAACCCTGCATTTCCCCTGCGACTAACCCACCGAGCCTGCACATCTCCCAGCCGCTACGGGACTATTTCCCATGGCCAATTTGCCCTAACCTTCGGACCATGGGAGGAGACCCACGCAGACGCCGGGGGGGGGGGGGGGGGGGGGGGGGGGGAACGTGTAATC
>NC_057757.1:6626379-6649939 GCF_004010195.1 Chiloscyllium plagiosum
GTCGCCCGAGAGTGGAATCGAACCTGGGTCCCTGGCGCCGTGAGGCAGCGGCGCTAACTGCTGAGCCCCACCCTGCGCTGAGGGCTCACAATAGGAGGATTCCAACCTGGGTGACACCTGCATCCCATGATGTGATTTTAAAAACAAAACAAAACGGGACTTTCCTCTTATCTGAGCTGGCCTGGGGCTGGCTGTTTGAGAGAGTCAGCACTTTAACCCTCCAACACTGCCTAGTCTGTACACTGGGGGTCGAATCCACCATTCCCCCCCCCCCCCCCCCCCCCCCCCCCAGTACCCCTACTACAAGGAGAACCTCGCAGCATTGTCACCTCAGAAGTGGCCATCTCTTGAACCAAGCCTTGAAATGAAGGCCTGTTCTAGCTTCAGGGTTGGACTTGAAATGATCAAAGTTAAAAACCAAAGTTAACAAGTTCTTTTGTTATAAATTCTGCGTCTTAGGGGCCTGCTCCACAACCACCTGATGAAGGAGCAGCGCTCTGACAGCTAGTGCTTCCAAATTAACCTGGTGTTGTGTGACTTTTTTTTTTAAAAACTTTGTCCAACACTAGCTCCTCCAGATCATTAAAATGATCAAGAAGCACTGCTGGAAGGGGAGGAGCAGTCCAGGTTTTCCCCAGGGTCAGTACTCATTCCTCACAGACATACATTTACAGGAAGGATATTATTAAGCTGGAGAGGATTCAGAAGAGATTCACCAGGATGTTGATGTTGCTGGGAATGGAGGGTTTGAGTTATAAAGGACAGGCAGGGACATTTTTCATAAGAGCACAGGATGCTGGAGGGGGTGACCCTTATAGAGAGGTTTATAAAATCATGAGGGGCATGGGTAGGGTAAATAGACAAGGTCTTTTCCCCCAGCATGGGGGATTTGAAGACTAGGGGGCACGCTTTTAAGGAGAGAGGAGAAAGATTTATTAAAAGACATGAAAAGCCATTTTTACAAAAAAATATGCACGCAGTGGGTCGTGTGTGGAATGAACTTCCAGAGGAAGTGGTGGATGCGGGCACAGAACCCATACAGCGTGGAAGCAGGCCATTCGGCTTATCTAGTCCACACCGACCCTCCGCAGAGCATCAATCCTATCCCTGTAACCCTGCATTTCCCGTGGCTAACCCACCTAGCCTGCGCATCCCTGGACACCATGGGGCAACTGAGCATGGGCAATCCGCCCTAACCTGCACATCTTTGGATTCTGGGAGGAAACCGGAGCACCCGGAGGAAACCCACACAGACACGGGGGAGAATGTGTACGTTTAGGAGACATTAGACAAATACGTGAATAGGAAAGGCTGAAAGGGATATGGGCCAAACGCAGGCAGGTGGAACTAGTTTAGTTTGGGATTATGGTCAGCACAGACTGGTTGGACCGAAGGGTCTGTTTCTGTGCTGTACGTCTATGAGAAAAAGATCTGGTCTATAATCACAATGTTGTGTGTGGGAGTTTGCTATGCACTGGTTACTCTTGTTGCCCTCTCTCTGCTGTGGGGAAAGACTACATTTCCTCAGCGGTTCACGAGCTGTGAAGAACCCTGGGCTGGCCCGAGGTTGCGAAAGGTGCTATTTAAATGCACCTCTTCCCCTCATTCACACTCTGCATTTAGCCACTTCCCACGCTGATGAATCAGAGAAAACTCAGCACTCCGCTTTCTTTCATCTCTCTCTCTCCCTCTCTCTTAATTGCGGGCTAGACCTGACACACACATTTTCACAGTCACTGAGTGGAGGGGCAGTTTTGTAAAACAAAAGCAGCCAGGTTAGCAACCCGTCGCCCACAGCAAGGGAGCACCACATCAAAAATCAGAGTGTGGCACGATCGGCTTTGTGCGAGGGGAGATCACAGATGCACACAGAGATGAAAATCTCTGCGGCGTTTCTGCAGAGCCGGTTCCAGTACGCACTCTGAAAGAACCAGGCAGATTCAATTCACTCGCTACATGAATGAAGCTACAACACTGTTGCTAGGCCGTCCTCTGGAGAAAAAGGGAGGGAGCAGAATGTGAAAGGGCACCAGAGGTCAAGACAAAGAGATGGGGAAAGCAAAGTTGGATAGAATAAGAGAGGGGGGGGTGACCCAGAGTGTGGCAGGGAATAACATGTCTCCATCTTCCCCTATTCCCTCTCCCACAGTTCCCTGAATCGAGAGAGTGCAAAAACACTGCAGAAAACCACACCGCCTGTTAGCGTCAGGCTATCTCTGTAATAAACATTCACATTTTTCTTCTGAAGTCAGAGGTGTACAGCATGGAAACACATCTTTAGATCCAACCCGTCCATGCCGACCAGATATCCCAACCCAATCTAGTCCCATTTACCAGCACCCGGCCCATATCCCTCCAAACCCTTCCTATTCATATACCCATCCAGATGCCTTTTAAATGCTGTAATTGTACCAGCCCCCACCACATCCTCTGGCAGCTCATTCCATACACGCACCACCCTCTGTGTGAAAAGGTTTGCCCCTCAGGTTCCTTTTAAATCTTTCCCCTCTCACCCTAAACCAATGCCCCTCTAGTTCTGGGCTCAGGGAAAAGACTCTTAAAACTAAATCTTCCCCCCCACCTCCCTCCAAAAATACAGCTACAGGATCCAATCTATTCCCCCCCACTCCACCCAAGGCCATGAGCTCAACATCTTCGACCCAGAGCACAGCATGAAGGGGATGCCATTCGGCCCACTGATACTGCTTGGCTAGTCAATGAGATCGTGGCTGATCTGGTGATCTTCCACCCTCCTGCTTATCCGCCCTCGATTCAAACGCTGTCTCAGCCTTCAATACAGGGATCCCCTGCTTTTCGAAAGTTCCCTTTACACCACTTCACTTTTAAAGACAGACCTACATTGGTACCTGCTTTCGCTAACCGAAAGAAATCCTAAGAGGATTATCGCTTTTACGAAAATAATTTTCCCCATATAAATTAACGGTAATTGCTTTTCGATTTACACTATTTTGGCTTACAAAAGGTTTCACAGGAACGCTCTACTTTTGGATAGTGGGGGTGGGTAGGGGGGAACCTGTGTTCTTAATGACCCAGCCTTGACAGCTCTCTGCAGTAAAAAGAATTCCACAGACTCATTCCCCTCAGAAGAGATTCCTCCTTGTCTCTGTCTTAAATGGGAGAGAGAGCTGGGGTAGACTTGATGGGCTGAATGGCCATCTGTTGACTTTCTGAACTAGTGTGAACGTTAGTGTTCGTTCCCCGCTTTCCTGTTGACCCAAGTCTCGTGTCAGCGTTTGCGTGGGGTGCTGAAACACATTAATTCTCAATTATCTGGAAACAAGTATTTTTACACCATTGAATGTGTGAGATTGCTGCTGTCACCACCCTCCCCACCCCCTCCCAGACAACAGGAGGGGGGACAGATGCAACTCCTTCCACTAATACAAACAGGAGACAGCAGACTTCTATTGACAGACCGAACACACGAACAAATACAAGCACAAGAGAGGGGCTGTTTTCCCTGCAGCATCATAGGCTGAGGGGTGACCTTTTATAGAGGTTTACAAAATCATGAGGGGCATGGATAGGGTGAATAGACAAGATCTTTTCCCTGGGGTGGGGGAGTCCAGAACTAGCGGGAGGAGGGGAAAGACTTAAAAGGGACCCGAGGGCAACTTTTTCCACACACAGGGTGGTGCGTGTGGAGAATGAGCTGCCAGAGGAAGTGGTGGAGGCTGGTACAATTGCAACATTTAAAAAGGCATTTGGATGGGTAAAAATGAATAGGAAGGGTTTAGAGGGAATATGGGCCAAGTGCTGGCAAATGGGACGAGTTTAGGTTGGGATAACTGGTCGGCATGGATGAGTCGGACCGAAGGGTCTGTTTCCGTGCTGTACATCTCTATGACATATTTAGCAAGCCTCCTTTCACAAGCTCAGACCATCCAGGGATACTTCACCACTGAAGTACTTTTGCAGCGTATGTACTGTCAGAAATAAGGATGCCGTGAGCCTTTCCCGCACCCCACTAAACCATCAAATAATTTAAAGAATACAAAATAAAAGAGTAACGTCAGTCGAGGAATTTATTTTGGCAGGGCAGCAGGAAGGGTACCCTCGCTCCTTTCCAATATGTTAGCTTTGGATTTGGACAACCCCACAGAGAGTGCAGACATGGGTCTGGAGTCTCATCACAAAGGTGGCATCACCGACAGTGCAGCACACTCATGACACAGCCACTGGGGAGCTTCAGCCTGGAGTGGCTCCCAAACCAGAAACTTGGGGCAGCACGATGGCTCAGTGGTTAGCACTGCTGCCTCACAGCGCAAGGGACCCGGGTTTGATTCCAGCCTCAGGCGATTGTCTGTGTGGAGTTTGCATATTCTCCCCGTGTCTGCGTGGGTTTCCTCCGGGTGCTCCAGTTTCCTCGCACAATCCAAAGATGTGCAGGTTCGGGTGGGTTGGCCATGCTAAATTGTCCCATAATGCCCAGGTTAGGGTGGATTGGCCGTGCTAAACTACCCCATAGTGCCCAGGCATGTGCAGGTTAGGGTGGATTGGCCATGCTAAACTACCCAAAGTGCCCAGGGATGTGCAGGTTGGGGGGGGGGGGGGGGATTGGCCGTGCTAAATTACCCCATAGTGTTCAGGCATGTGCAGGTTAGGGTGGATTGGCTGTGCTAAATTATCCCATAGTGCCCAGGGATGTGCAGGTTGGGGGGGGATTGGCCGTGCTAAACTACCCATAGTGCCCAGGCATGTGCAGGTTAGGGTGGATTGGCCGTGCTAAATTATCCCATTGTGTCCAGGGATGTGCAGGTTGGGTGGGTTAGCCAGGGGAAAGGCAGAGTTACAGGGATAGTATAGAGGGATGAGTTTGGGTAGGATGCCCTTCGGAGGGTCGGTGTGGATTTGTTGGGCCGAATGGCCCGTTTCCACACTGCAGGGATTTCAGTTGAGATACAGATGAGCTGCCGACCCACTCGCTTACAAGGGAGGAGTGTAAAAGACAGATTTCAAAATTAAAGAGAGTTCAGAACTTGGCAAAAGTGACAGCAGCAAACACTGAAATGGTGTAAAAATACTCGTTTCCAGATAACCGAGAATTTAATTTATGGGCGGCACGGTGGCAAGCACTGCTGCCTCACAGCGCCAGGGACCCGGGTTCAAATCCCACTTCAGGCAACTCTCTGTGTGGAGGTTTGCACATTCTCCCCGTGTCTGTGTGGGTTTGGTCCGGATGCTCCGGTTTCCTCCCACAGTCCAAAAAAATGTGCAGGTCAGGTGAATTGGCCATGCTAAATTGCACAGTGTTGGGTGAAGGGGTAAATGTAGGGGAATGGGTCTGGGTGGATTGCTCTTCAGAGGGTCGGTGTGGACTTGTTGGGCCGAAGGGCCTGTTTCCACACTAAGTAATCTAATCTAAAGTAACCTAATCTAATGTGAGTTTCAGCACCCCGTGGAAAAGCTGACACGAGACTCAGGTCAACAGGAAAGGGGGAAGGAACATGAACGTTGACACTATTTCAGAAAGTCACAGGTGGCCATTCAGCCCATCAGCTCTCTGAGTCAGAGTAGGGAATCGTGGGAAAGACCACAGGAAGTCGGTGATCAAACCTCTCAGCCATAATGACCCACTTGCTACAACCTCTGCGGTAAAGAATTCCACAGATTTATTACCCATAGGGGACAACATTCCTCCTTGTTTCCCTCTTAAATGGGTGACCCCTTATTCTGAGAGGATACCCGCTGGTCGTAGACTCTCCCACACGAGTCAGAACCTCAGTCACAGCCAGCCCGTACCCCTGGATCTCGGACGGACACAGTCTCCCATCAAGTACACGTCCAACTTTCCAAGCGGGTTTCGATATCAGAGGATTTTATATACCCCAACGAATCAGAGTCATACAGCGCAGAAACAGACCCTTCGGCCCAACTCTTCTGTGCTGACCAGATTTCGCAAGCTGACCTAGTCCCGTTTGTCTGCATGTGGCCCTCAGCCCTCTAAACCTTTCCTATTCATGACCTGCCCAAAAGGTTTTTTAAACATTGTACCTACACCCACCACTGGCAGCTCATTCCATATACGCACCACCCTGTGTAAAAAAGTTGCCCCTCGGGTCCCTTTTAAGTCTTTCCCCTCTCACCTTAAACCTATGGCCTCCAGCTTTAGACTCCCCTACCCTGTGGAAAAGACCTTAGCTATTCACCCAATCTATGCCTCTCATGATTCTTTTAAACCTCTAAAACAAAAAGGTCACCCCCCCCCAGCCTCCTACACTCCAGGGAAAAAGTTCCAGCCATTCCCTGTAACTCCAATCCCAATTACATCCTTGTATATCTTTTCTGCACCCTTCCCAATTTAATAACATCCTCCTACAGCAGGGAGACCAAAATTGTACCCAGTATTCCAAAGGTGGTCTCACCAATGCCCTGTACAGGCACACATGCCCTCTCAACTCCTATACTCTGTGCACTGACCAATAGCTGAAGGGCTCATGCCCGAAACGTCGATTCTCCTGCTCCTTGGATGCTTCCGGATCTGCTGCGTTTTTCCAGCACTGACCAATAAAAGGCAAGTGCTCCAAATATCTTCACTATCTTGGCTATCTGCGACTCCACTTTCAAGGAACTATGTACTTGCACTCCTAGGTCTCCCTGTTCAACAACACTCTGCAGGATTCTACTGTTAAGTGAGCAAGTCCTGCCTTGGTTTGCTTAGCAAAATGCAACACCTCGGATTTATCTAAATTAAACTCAATGGCCCAGCTGATCAAGAAAGGAAAGACGGTGATGAAGAGTTGGTGGACAAGAAAAGGCTGGATTTCACAGTGCAGCAGACTAAAATGACAGGACATAATCTCAAACATACTACAGTGGCTCAAGATTGAACAGAATTTACTGTAGATGATCCAAAATACTTCAGCTGTTCATTGGGAACAGATGGAGAGAGCATGGTGATGCAACATGGAGCCCTATATAAATATCCCAAGAAAAGCAACATCAAGCTCCCTGTTCAAAGCAGTCTCTTGCTCTTGGCAAGGCTGACATCTCTGTAATAAAAATTACAAGTTCTGGAGAAATTCAAATCTTTACTCCTCCAAAAAGCAAGCTTCACACCCAACCGGAAGATCTGATCCAATTTGCACCCCCTGCTTCCCCCCAACAATACCCAATCAGCTCTATGTTCTCATGTCCAAGCCTGGAGTAGGCCATTCAGCCCATCAAGTCCGCTCTGCCATTCATTTAGATCATGGATCATCTGATCACTGACTTCCTGTGGCCTTTCCCACTATCCCCTTCCCGAATAAAAATTTCTCTCAACCGTGATACACTTAATGACACACTCGCCACAATCTCTGCTGTAAAGAATCCCATGGATTCATTACTCTCTGGGTGGGGGCAGAATTCCTCCCCGTTTCCATCTTAAAATGGGTGACCCCTTATTCTGAGGTGATGCTCTCTGGTCCTAGACTCTCCCACACAAGGAAGAAACAACCTCTCCAAATCTCCCCTGCCAGGTTTCTTATGTTTCAATAAGGTCACCTCTCGTTATTCTAAACACCATTCAGAGCACAGGCCAAATTTACTCAACCTCTCCGTATAAAATAGTCCCTCTGTTCCCAGAATTGGCCTATGAGCTCTCTCTGGACTGTCTCCAAAGTCTGCATATCTTCCCTAGATAAAAGGGGACCAAAATGGTTCATGGTACTCTAGGTGTGGTCTGACTAATGTTTTATACAGTTTTAAGCAAAACCTCGCTGTTTTAATACTACAGTCCCTTTGAAATAAAGGCCAACATCCCATTTGTTCGGAGGAAGGGTCATTCAACCTGAAATGTTAAGTCTGGGCTTTCTCTCCACAGATGCTGCCCGACCCGCTAAGCTTTTCCAGCAACTTCTGTTTTTGATTCCATCGGTCTCCCTATTGAGCCGAACTTGGATGCCAGCTTTGCAGAGATTCTGACACGAGGATGCCCAGATCGCTCTGCGTGGATAGTGGTGGGAGAGCCAAGATGGCGGCATTGGCACAGTCGGGAGTGCTAGGCCTCTCGAGCTGGTAAAGCACCAGGCCAGGCACATCCTCCTCTCTCTTTCTTTTTCTGTTTTTTTTTCCTTTCATCTTCCGGCGTCATGGGGAAGCCAGAGCGTGGTCAGAGGGTCTTCGGCAGCAGCGGTGGCAGGAGCGTACACTGCTGGCCTCGGTAGGCCCGGAGCCTGGCCTCAGGAACTCAGTGGGCCGTCAGTTGCTATGGAGCCTGGTGCCCAGAGCAGGGCTGCGTTAGACCCAGGGCGGTGACTCGAGTCGGAGGAGAGGTCCCGGTCCTGACTGCTTAAAAAAGGACCCTAATGCTGGACATGAAAACATATTTATTTTTCTAATTCATTCCTAAAATTTTGCACCTGGGTACCTCTGTACCCAAAATGGCGCCGTAAGAGGCGACTTTGTAAACTTGTCACTGCGCTCAGGTGACGATATACCTAATTCTGATGCTAACTCCTCTTGCCAGAGCGCACAACCTAACATTTCCCTCACATTTTCTCCAACGGCCAAGTCCCCCTCGCTGAACCGGTCAACATTGTTCTGACCATCCTCACCGGTCTTCAATACCTCCTCTCCCCACGACCCGCAATCCTCCTCCACAGCCCCAAGAAACTAGGCCGACATTCCCATCTGTTGACACTGAGGGAGGGCCACACTGCTTTTGGTTTTTAGGTGGTGTCACTGTGACGTGGTTTTGAGCTGAAGGCCTGTCTGCCTTCCCTGCTTGAAGCAGCCTTAGCACTCATTTCAAACAGGAGGTGGTTGGCAGACCTCCTCCTAGCGCCCCACCCTGACGTGTAGCCTTCAATCTGTTCATCGTTGTGTCGGCGTTTGTGACACCTCATCACGCAGAGATTGGGGAGCCGGTTTCCCACTTTGCAATACTTCAACGTGCCGTAAACCACAGTGCAAACTCGGGACAAGACAAAACAACAAACATGTATAAATCGCAACTCTCTTTCGGCGTGGATTTCTGGGGTTATCAGATTCATTGAAGAGTCACTGGATACCTGCATCTACACGATCGCTCTAATTCCCAGAGAATAGGTATCTCCGCTCCCTGCGGTAACACTGCTTCCCAGGAGGGACGGACACCAACTTTTCGGGCTCTGGTCTTGGGGACCAGTGTGTGCAGCCTGTTTAAGATTTATTTGTACAGATGGGGTTAAATTGCACACGGCCGCTTTGGCAGTCACACAGGCACAGGGTGCGACGTGGGGCACACGGCCTAGTGAGACGATATCTAGGAGAGTGCCAACACTTTCAGTGAGTCACTGATATCTTCCATCCAAGTCGTCCGTACTGACCAAGTTTCCCAAACAGGACTAGGCTCATTTGCCTGTGTTTAGCCCATATCCCTCCAAACCTTTTCTATCCTTGCACCTGCCCCAATGTCTTTTATATGTCGTAACTGTACTGCATTCCAACTGCTCACTGTAAAAGTTGCCCCTCAGGCCCCTTTGAAGTTTTAATCCTTTCTCCTTAAAATTACACCCCCCTCAAGTTATAGTCAGGCAGCATTGTTAGGAGGTGGCCCCCAGGGATCTATTACTACACGCAAGGAGCTCAGAAATGTGGTAGCGATCGCAGGAGCTGTTTGGAATGGGTCTCAATGCTTCTATGAGGTGATTTTTGCAGGTGATTCAATAGTTAGCACTGCCTCACAGCACCTAGGACCCGGGTTCGGTTCCAGCCTCGGGCAATTGGCTGCGTGGTGTTTGCACGTTCTTCCTATGTCTGCGTGGGTTTCCTCCGGGTGCTCCGGTTTCCTCCCACAGTCCAAAAGATGTGCAGGTTGGGGTGGACTGGCCATGGGAAATTGGCCAAAGTGCCCAGGGATGTACAGGTTAAATAGATTGGCGATGCCGAACTGCCCATAGTGTCCAGAGGTATGCAGGTTAAGTGGGTTAACCGTTAGAAATGTAGGGTTACAGAAATAGGGTAGGGAGGGTGGGTCTGTGTGGGATGCTAGATTAGATCACCTACAGTGTGGAAACAGGCCCTTTGGCCCAACAAGTCTACACAGACCCTCCGAAGATTAACCCACCCAGACCCATTCCCCTACCCTATATTTACCTCTGACTAATGAGCCTAACACTATGGGCAATTTAGCACGACCACTCCACCCTGACCTGCACGTCTTTGGACTGTGGGAGGAAAGCGGAGCACCCGGAGGAAACCCACACTGACACGGGGGAGAATGTGCAAGCTCCACACAGACACAGTCGCCGGAGGCTGGAATCGAACCTGGGACCCTGGTGCTGAGCCACAGTGCTGCCCCAAAAATGCTCATTGGACATTCAGTGTGGATTCAAAATGGGCCGAATGGCTTGCCTCCACACTGTGGAGATTCTTCCCCCCCCCCCACGAGAAAAAATAGGTAGAGCTAGGTAGATTCTTGCTAAGCAAGGGCGGGGGGGGTGGTGACAGGCTTGGGGGAAGTGCGAATGAGGTGATAAGTCAGATCAGCCACAATCTGACCGAATTGCGGAACGTCCAGGTGTCACCTGCTCCTGATTTAGGTAGGTGAGTTTGATGGCATTGCGAGGGATGGTGGGAGCAGGCCGAATTTGGAAAGGGTACCACATGCAGCGTCAGCATCTCACCTACAGTGACAAACAAAACATGCAGCATGTGTCTACACGTGTCCTCACCTCAACCCCCCCCTCTGAGCGATTCTCGAACATCTAGTACTGGATAGGCAGGTAGCTGGCCCTCCAATTCGACATGGGGATGACTGAAGCCATTGGTTTCGATCCCTGCTCCAAACTTTGTTCCCCCAGCGCCAAACCCCATTCAAGCTTCAAAATCATTGGAACGTCAGAATTAGGAGCGGGATTAGGCAATTCAGCCCCTCGATACTGCTCCGGCATTCTACGTGACCATAGCTGATCTAACCTTGGTCTCAGCACCACTCTCCTGCCTGCTCCCTTTATTCTGCTTTTCATCAGAAACATAACCAATTCCTTTCTTCAACCTGTTGATCGATTCTGCCAACACTGCACCCTGGGGCAGCATGTTCCACAGATTCACAGCCTTCTTAGGGGGTCATTTCTCCTCAATCTCAGTTTTGTACCTACCCCCCCCCTCCTTAACACTTTATCTTGTTCGGGTCTGTCCCAAGTGGGGAAACATCTATTCAACATCCACCTCATTAATCCCCTTTAGCATTGTCATTATTGACTTTTGGTGGGATGTTACTCATGCACCCCTACACACTAACAGCACAGAGGTGGAACGAATGGAGAGTGTCAAGCTCATCCACAACAAGCTTTCTTGGACACTTCATGTGGACGCACTGGTTTCAAAGGCCCAACAACGTCTCTTCTTCCTCAGGCAGCTGAGGAAATTTGGTGTGACGGCGAATACCCTTGCCAACTTTTACAGGTGCGCCATCGAGAGCATTCTGTCTGGATGTATCACTACCTGGTATGGCAACTGTACCATTCAAGATTGGAGAAGGTTACAGAGAGAGCGGTGAACTCAGCCGGACAGTCACAAAGGCCAACCTCCCATCTATAGAATCCATCTACCAGGCCCGCTGTCGAGGAAAGGCCACCAGCATTCTCAAAGATCCATCCCACCCTGGCAATGTTTCTCTACGTTTCTACTCTACTGTTGTTAGAATACTGAATGGACTCAAACTCTTAACATTTGCCTGTACCTGTGTTTTTGTTTTTGCTGCTGTTTACCTATTATTTACTCATCTATGCGACTTAACTCTGATCTTCCTGTATTGCTCGTAAGGCAAGGCTTTTCACTGTGTACACGTGACAATAAATTCAATTCAATTTTACATACCTCGATCAGATCCCCCTCCTAGTTATTCTGAACTCCAGACGACTACAAGCCCAAAGTATTCAACCGCTCCTCGCACGACAGCCTTTTCAACCCTGGAATCAATGCTGAACTACCTCCGGTGCCACCACTCTCTCGGTCTGACTCTCCCTCAAGTAAGGAGACCAGAACTGGACACCAGAACTGCTGTGTGGGAGGCACGGTGGCACGGTGGTTAGCGCTGCTGCCTCACAGCGCCCGAGACCCGGGTTCAATTCCCGCCTCAGGCGACTGACTGTGTGGAGTTTGCACGTTCTCCCCGTGTCTGCGTGGGTTTCCTCCGGGTGCTCCGGTTTCCTCCCGCAGTCCAAAAGATGTGCAGGTCAGGTGAATTGGCCATGCTAAATTGCCCGTAGTGTTAGGTAAGGGGTAAATGTAGAGGTATGGGTGGGTTGCGCTTCGGCAGGTCGGTGTGGACTTGTTGGGCCGAAGGGCCTGTTTCCACACTGTAATGTAATCTAATCTAATACTCCAGGGGTGGTCTCACCAACGCCTTATCTAACTGTAACAACACCACTTTACTTTTATAATCCAGCCCTTTTGCAATAAGTACCAGGATTCTATTTGCAACCCTGGTCTTTTATTTGAAAAGCTGTCAGGAGTATGTTGGAAATATTCCCCATTTGCGTGCGTTCCTCACCAGCTTTAATCAGGAAGTTGAACACCATCCAGGACAGCAAGCTGATGGTGTTGGATGGCCTTCCAATCTTTCATGTAATGGCATCTCCAGAACTCGTCGCAAAAACTAACTAAGGTTCCTAATACAGCTTCCGAATCCATGACCCCTTCTATCTAGCAGAAGGGCAGCAGTTACACGGGAACCCCCTGAAGTTGCCCTCCATGCCTCACCATCCCGACTCGGAAATCCAGCACCGTTCCTTTCCTGTCACTGGGTTAAAATCTTTAGCAGCACGGACATCCCAAAGAAAACTGTAGTTTTAAAAAAAAAAGATGGCAGCTCATCAGGGAAGCTTCAGGGAAGGGAAATCTCTCATCCTTACCTGGTCTGGCCCGTGTGTGGTTCAGGAATCATGTGGCTGACACTGACCAAATAAACCACTCAGTTCGGGCTGGTCGACAGATGCTGGTCCAGGTGGTAATACCTGGGGTATCCCATGAATGAACTTGTATCAGTGACTTCAAGTTGAAAATTCTTCATGGAGCACTCTGGGACATCCAGAGACGACAGGAGGTGCTGCTGAACCACAAGTCTCGCTTTCTCATCTTACAAAAAAAACCGTTCTGACTGCTGATCGGATCTCACTCTGTATCTGAAGCGATTATTTAGCAGCGAGGTGCTGGGTTGCAGGGGGTGGGGGCAAACTCTGGGGAGCTATGCTCGCCCTCCAGCCCTTGGCAAGACAAACTGGCAGCGTCACCACATCAGCCCCTCTCTTCAAATCTCCCACGATGGAGTCAAGAGCATCACAGGCAGAGGAAGAATAAGCTGTCAGAGACTGAAACGACGATTTCCTGTTTCGGTGGCTGACATTTACCACATTGTGGCGGTCTGTCGATAAACGACTTCAAAAGTAGGTCAAAAGGCGGAGCCACATGCGGTTACCTGGCTTTTTCACAGAGTCGTTACAGCACAGAGATGGAAGCCTTCGGCCCAGTGCACCCCTACAATGTGGAAGCATGCCATTCGGCCCATCGAGTCCACACCGACCCTCTGAAGAGCATCCCAGCTAGACCCACCACCCTACCCCATAACCCTGCATTGCCCATGGCTAACCCACCTAGCCCGCACATCCCTGGACACTATGGGCTTGGGGGCTCCTCTGGGTGCTCCGGTTTCCTTCCACAGTTCAAAGAATGTTGCGTGCAATTCTGGTCTCCTTCCTAGTGGAAGGATGTTGTGAAACTTGAAAGGGTTCAGAAAAGATTTACAAGGACGTTGCCAGGGTTGGAGGGTTTGAGCTACAGGGAGAGGCTGAACAGACTGGGGCTGTTCTCCCTGGAGCGTCGGAGGCTGAAGGGTGACTTTATAGAGGTTTACAAAATCATGAGGGGCACGGATAGGATAAATAGACAAGGGAGAGGCTGAATAGGCTGGGGCTGTTTTCGCTGGAGTGTCAGGTGCTGGGTATGTTGGCAATAATACGTGACCAGCCTTGCGCAGAGGGAGTACATGGCTGGGTTGGTCTGACAGCCTAACCCACAACAGAGAGAAACCACATTCCTGAAGCTAGACACTACCCAGGAGAAAACAGCTTGCTTTGACTGGAACCCTATCACCTCCTCCAACAAACACTCCCTCACGTTCAGTCGGAGCGTGCACCAGCAACAAGACGCACAGCAGCAACTCGCTAGTGCTCCTGTCCAGCATCTTCTGAACTGATAATCCCCAACACCGGAGGGGGCAAGGGCAACAGATACACGGGCACGTTTAACCACCCTCAAACCCCATCCCGAGCCGCTCACCACCCGGATTTGGGAAATGTGTCAGCCTTCCTGTACTGTGGCTGGAGCCGAAACCCATGGTGGGCGGGTGGGTCTACACTGCAAGGACTGCGTTGGTTCAAGACAACACCACCTTCTCCAGTGGCAATTAGGGGTGGGCAATCAATGCTGGGCCCAGTCGGAGACTTGCACATCTCACTAGCGAAACGGAGGCCATTCAACCCGCCCTGACTCTGTTCTGATCGGTTGACCCTGTCATTACTTCTGCCGACCCCCTCCCCTCAATCACCCGACTCCTATTGGTGAATCGCTGCGTGTCAGGCAGCACAGTTCAGATCACAACAAGCCACCCAGCAACAAGAGCTGTGCTGATTACCATTAATCCGTGAGGTGACTGACTGACCGACCGACCCACCTTCCAGCCGGTAGAAACCCTTTCCCTGTGAGCTTCAAATACACTATCCTAACCTGCTCAGCTCCAAGAGGCACAAACCCCTCCTCCCCAGTCTACACCAGGACTGTGCAACCATCCCTGCACCAGTCTACTAAATCTCCTGGACACCCGTGAGGGCAACGACGTTCTCTGGAAGGGGAGTGGATTGAGAAATCAAATTGTGCTCTATCATAGGTCAGAATACACAGGAAAACGCACTCTAATTTCTGAAGCTTGATTTTTATTCCTAAATATAGGACTAGGGCAAAAAGGATTAGGTCACGAACCTGAGGTAAACCGAGCTGGTTTGAAAATGGGCGCCGGTACACTAGACTCTGAATTAGCCATTTCAAAATTCAAAACTGAACGGAGTATGAACTCAAGAACGTAACGCCTCACCAACTTTTACAGGTGCACCACATGGAAAGCATTCTGTCCAGGTGTATAACGGCCTGGTATGGCAACTGCTCTGCCCAGGACGGTGAGAAACCACAGAGGGTTGTGTGCACAGCCCAGACCCACCAGCGATGCGAGCCCTCCACCCATAAGCTCCATCTACACTTCGTGTAGCTGCAGAAAGGCTGCCAAAGACCCCTCCCACCCCGGTAACACTCTCTTCCAACCTTTCCCATCAGGCAGAAGAAACAGAAGCACGAACGCACGCACCAATAGGTTCAAGAGCAGCTTATTCCCTGCTGTTTAGTAGACTGGTGAACGGACTCGCCAACTTCAAATAAGTGCTGATCTTGCTCTGTCCAGTGTACCTCCTGTCCAGTGTAACCTGCCAGCCTCAAATCGGTCCAAGCACCTTATAATCTGGATGTTCATTTTCTGAGGTAATGTCATTTCCTGTTCTTTTTCCTCAATGGGTGGTAAATGGGATCCAAGTCAATGCGTTTGTTGATAAGAGTTCCGGTTGGAATGCCATGCTTCTAGGAATTCTCGTGCGTGGATCCCATTTATCACTCGCTGAGAAAATGAACAGTAGAGAAATGTCACTAGAGGAAATGACATCACAGGATATCACATCACCAACCCTAGGAAACCCAAACATATAAATAGAAAGCAGGCTATACCACCAGTACTTCATCCGGAGGCTCACTGACGTTACCTAGTATGGTGACAAAACATCTGAAAACAGACCTTCCAGCTCAGCGACCAAACCTACATCTAGAACCTCAACCTGAGCTACAAATCTTCTCAAAACTCACCTTATGATCTGTATTGCCCTTGTTTGCCAAGGTCTGCCTGTACTGCTCACAAACAAAGCTTTTCACTATACTTAGGTACACATAATAATAAATCAAAATAAAATGGAGATGAGGAGGTATTGTTTCACTCTTGCCCTTGACGTTCATTGGCATCACCATTACAAATCCCCTACCAACATCATCCTGGAGGTTATCATGGACCAGAAACTGAACCGGACAGTGGCTACAAGAGCAGGTCAGAGGCTTGGAATACTGCAGTGAGTAACCCCCCCTCCCGACTCCCCAAAGCCTGTCCACCATCGACAAGGCTGAAGACAGGAGTGTGAGGGAATACTGCTGAAACTTTATTGCTGGAACAGCACAGCAGGTCAGGCAGCATCTAGGGAACAGGAGATTCGACGTTTCGGGCACATGCCCTTCTTCAGGAATGTGAGGGAATACTCTCCACTTGCCTGGATGAGGCCAGAGCGAGCGGCTCTGCATCGAATCAGCCGATTTGATTGGCACCACACGCACAGCCGGAAATTGGTAGCGCCTGTAAAACGCAAATCCTCCTTCCAAACCTGCAACAATAACCACCTGGAAGGACGAGGACAGCACAGCCATGGGAACACCATCACCGATTACCGGCCCACCCTGACTGGGATCTAGTCTGGCTTAACTAGTACTGGCTCAAAATCCGGGAACTCCCTCCCCGACAGCGATGGGAGATGGAAGATTCCCACCACAATCTCAAGGGATGGGAGTTCATGTTGCGGCTGTACAGACATTGGTTTGGCCACTGTTGGAATATTGCGTGCAATTCTGGTCTCCTTCCTATCGGAAAGATGATGTGAAACTTGAAGAGGGTTCAGAAAAGATTTACAAGGATGTTGCCAGGGTCGGAGGGTTTGAGCTACAGGGAGAGGCTGAACAGGCTGGGGCTGTTTTCCCTGGAGAATTGGAGGCTGAGGGGTGACCTTATAGAGGTTTACAAAATCACGAGGGGCATGAATAGGGGGTATAGACATGGTCTTTTCTCCTGGGCTGGGGGAGTCCAGAACTAGAGGGCATAGGATTAGGGGGAGGGGGAAAAGATTTAAATGGGACCTAAGGGGGAACTTTTTCCACAGAGGGTGGCATGTGTATGGGATGAGCTGCCAGAGGAAGTGGTGGAGATTAGTACAATGACAGCATTTAAAAGGCATCTGGATGGGTCTATGAATAGGAAGGGTTTGGAGGGATATGGACCTAGATTAGGTTGGGAAATCTGGTCGGCATGCAGTAGGGCCAAAGGGTCTGTTGCCTTGCTGCACGTCTCCATGACTCTAAATGCTGCTACAGCCAGTGAGACCCACGTCCCATGAATGAACAAAATAAAAACCCCTCAAGAGGGCTGTGAGACCCCCCCCCCACCCCCAGGGAGAGTGGGGGAAGAAAAATGGCAGAGGGAGATAAGCTGCCATCATCTGTTTGGAACAGCGAAGCAGGGTTGATGGGCTGAGTGGCCTCCTTCCTTTTTCTGTGTGACAGGAGGGGAATGCCATCGCCAAGGGCACTGTCGCTCTCCCTACAGCGGGTTAAGATGGTAACTTACCACCACATCCTAAAGGGGCACTCAGTGGGAGCCCAGAGAACCCGACGCTGTGTTCAGTACTGGCTGGATGGGCCAAACGGCCACCTTCAGCTGTGGGACACGACAAAACTTCTTCTTGAAAACGAAATTTAGAAAAAGGATTCCTCTACGCGCCCCCCCCTCCCAAGAGGAGAGATTTCTTAAAAAACCAACATGAGGGACAGTTTTAAAAAAAAGAAATACAGAGGGTGGTTCACGTGTGGAATGACCTTCCTGAGGAAGTGGTGGATGCAGGTCCAGTTACAACTCTTAAAAGACATTTAGGTTAATACACAGGACAGAGTTGGAGAGATATGGGCCAAGCGCAGCTCAGGGTGGAGGGGACGAGTTTTGTTTGGGATTATGGGTCAGCATGGACTGGTGGGGCCGAAGGGTCTGTTTCTGCGGTATATTCATTGCTGGCACCCATGTCATAGATGTTATTAAAATAGCAACACACACCAGAACAGGTGGGACTCAAACCCAATGACCTCCAGGCCCAGAGGCTGGGACACCACCATGGAGCCACACAAATCAAAGAATCCCTACAGTGTGGGAGCAGGCCATTAGGCCAAACAAATCCACACCGAACTCTGAAGAGCATCCCACCCAGATCCACTCCCCCTACCCTATCCCTGTAACACCCAAGGTTAACCCACCTAACCTGCACATCCCTGAGCACTATGGGTAATTTAGCACGGCCAATCTACCCTAACCTGCACATCCCTGGATACTATGGGTAATTTAGCATGGCCAATCCACCCTAACCGACACATCCCTGGATACTATGGGTAATTTAGCACGGCCAATCCACCCTAACCTGCACATCCCTGGATACTATGGGTAATTTAGCACGGCCAATCCACCCTAACCTGCACATCCCTGGGCACTCTGGGTAATTTAGCATGGCCAATCCACCCTAACCTACACATCCCGGAAACCCACATAGATACGGGAAATGTCTGTGTGTGGAGTTTGCACAGCTGCCCAAGGCTGGAATTGAACCCGGGTCCCTGGCACTGTGAGGCAGCAGTGCTAACCACTGAGACACCGGGCCGGCCTTAAGGGCCCTCATCATTTCAGTGTCACATGATTAGCCTTTTGTACCGACCACTGACCCTTGCTACAGGGACTTTGCACCCCTTGATTATCAGCTCTTGACGACATATTGGAACGCCCCAATCATTTACCTTTCAGAGATAAGGGTCAATTGGAAGCGGTGTTTGTGGTCAGGGGCTGCACTTATTGATGAGACGTCGAGATTTAATCAATGCTGACAGGTTTTAGATCAAGCGTTCACCCATTGGTAGCTGATAGCATAAGGGGGACGAGGGACATACTTAAAGATTCTCTTTAAAGGAAAATTGCACGAAGTGGGTAACGAGCTGGACCAAGCTGCTTACGAGGCTCATTAATTCCAATAGGAAACATATCAGGCACCTGAGAGAAATACCCTTGCGGGGGATCCAGGGATTGAGCTGGGGGGGGGGGGCAGGTTAGACTGTCTGGATTGCCCTACAGAAAGTCAGCATCAGCTCAATGGGCCAAAAGATGGGAGCGGTGCTGGAAAAGCACAGCTGGTCAGGCAGCATCCGAGGAGCAGGAAAAATTGACGTTTCGGGCAAAAGCCCTTCATCAGGGACAAGGCAGGGAGCCTATGGGGTGCAGTCCTGGGCCGCGTCCACCGCTGCTCCCTCACCACCTGGAGGAGGAATGTCTCGTCTTCCGCCTTCAACCCCAGGGCATCAATGTGGACTTCACCAGTTTCCTCATTTCCCCTCCCCTCCCCCCACCTTACCCCAGTTCCAACCTTCCAGCTCAGCACCATTCTCATGACCTGTCCTACCTGCCAGTCTTCCTTTTCCCCCCCTACCCACTCCACCCACCTCTCCGACCTATCACCTTCATCCCCACCTCCATCCACCTATTGTACTCTTGGCTACCTTTGCCCCAGCCCCACCCTCCTCTCATTTATCTCTCCACTCCTGCCTTCATTCCTAATGAAGGGCTTTTTCCCGAAACGTCGATTTTCCTGCTACTCGGACGTTGCCTGACCCGCAGTGCTTTTCCAGCACCACTCTCATCTCGACTCTGATCTCCAGCATCTGCAGTCCTCACTGTCACCTCAATGGGCCAGAAATGACATACTCCCACAGACCAAAGAAACAAACCCACAGATGTGTAGCTCTGGGATTCTCAGCAGTCTTGCTGGTCATTGCGCAAATCTTGTGTACACTTTTCAGACAGAGACAGACACACACAGACCTCCTCCCTCGGGTGGCTGAGATTCGGCACGTCCATGAGGACCCTCACCAACCTTTGCCAATGCACTTCATTCTATCCCCGGGCATAATGGCTTGGTGCGGTAACTGCTCTGCTCAGGACTGTGAGAAGCTACAAAAGGTGGTGTGCACAGCCCAATACCACCATGGAAGCCAGCTTTCCATCTACCACTTCTCATTGCTACAGAAAGACTGTCAACAAAGATTTTCCCTTGGGAAAGAGCAATAAATACTCACCCAGGCCCCACCAGTGAATTAGAAATTTTAAAAAAAGGGGGAAGTGCAATGAGACAGCACAGAGCACAAATATGATGCCCACATCTCAGATATCAAGGTCTTAAAAAACACACCTTATGGGAACATGCCTTGAGCAAAAAATATTAGGATCTGCTGTCACAAGACGCGTGATTTCACATGGTGCACTACAACAGAAATGACGACTCACTGGTTTTAGAAGGAGAGACAGAGAGACAGACAGAACGGGAAGCAAGACCATTAGAGGGGTCCTTCCCCCATTCAAGGACGGTCAGTCCCGTCCATCAGGCAGAAGATACAGAAGCTTGAACCCATCCACCAGCAGGTTCAAGAGCTGCTTCTTCAGGAAGTTGCTGAATGGACCTCTCCAATTTGGCGTTGACCTTTCCTGGTGCACCTTCTGTGCAGCTGTAAGCTACATGCCTTGCTCTCTCTACTCACCCTGTAAGAACATAACTTAGAGGTGCCAGTGTTGGACTGGGATGTATAAAGTTTTTTTTAAAAAAATCACAACACCAGGTTATAGTCCAACAGCTTTATTTGGAAGCACTAGCTTTCAAAGCGCTGCTCCTTCATCAGGTGAAGGAGCCTCGCTCCGAAAGCTAGCGCTTCCAAATAAACCTGTTGGACTAAAACCTGCTGTTGTGTGATTTTTAACTTTGTAAGAACATAAGAACCAGGAGCAGGAGTAGGCCGCCTGGCCCTTCGAGCCTGCTCCACCACTCAATAAGATCATGGCTGATCCGGTGATGGACTCAGCTCCACTTACCCGCCCTCTCAGTGTATTCCGTAATTCCTTTATTGTTCAAAAAAAAAATCTATTAAACTTTAAAAATGTTTACTGAAGTAGCGTCAACTACTTCCCTGGGCAAGGAATTCCATAGATTCATTTCTATAGTTCCTTCTCAATTCTGTCCTAAATCCTTTAATCTCGAGGCTATGCTCTCGTCCTAGTTTTGCCCGCCAGTCGAAACATCCTCCATACTTCTCTCTTATCTATTCCCTTCATAATTTTATGTTTCCAAAAAAAAAGAGTACCCCACCCCCCCCAATTCTTCTGAATTCCAATGAATATAATCCCAGTCTACTCAGTCTCTCCTCATAAGCCAACCCCCTCAACTCCAGGATCAACCCAGTGACCCTCCGCTGCTCCCCCTCCTGTGCCAGGCCATCCTTTCTCAAGTAAGACGACCAAAACTGCACACAGTTCTGCAGGTGTGGCCTCACCAGTATCATGTACAGCTGCAGCAAAACCTCCCTGCTTTTAAACTCAACCCTTCAGCAATGAAGGACAATATTCCATTTGCCATCCTATGATCTGTACGACCTTGTTTGCTAATGATCTGACTGTACTGCTCACAAAACAAAGATGTTCACTGTGCGCAGGTACATGCGACTACAATAAATCCAACGAAATCATTTCATCCCCATCATTCTCCCACATCCCACTACTAGCCCAGAACCCCAGCTTCCCAACCGACATTCAGAGCACGCACGGAAACGATGGTGATGGAAACCCAAGGGAGAGTCTGAAACGCAACTTTTAAAGCTGAAATTGCTGGAGAAACTCAGGTGGTCAGGTGGCATTGGTACAGGTAGAAAACAGAGTCAACATTTTGAGCACACAATTTGAAAAAGACAGACAGACAAGACTGACGACTGGAGGGAAAGTTGTTTCACACAAAGGATGGAGAGGAGAGAGTCTGGAAACCACCGCTCAGGAAGGTAGCTGAGGCAGGTCATCTCAACATTTCTTTTTCAAAAAAGTGCTTAGGTTAGCACTTAATGTCAAAACATTCAAGGTTTTGAGTCATGGAATCCCTATAGTGTGGAAACAGGCCCTTCGGCCCAACAAGTCCACACCAACCCTCCGAAGTTTATCCCATTCCCTTACCCTATTACTTTACATGTACCCTTGACTAATGCACCATTCCTGATGGAAGAGCTTTTGCCCGAAACGTCAAATTTCCTGCTCCTCGGATGCTGCCTGACCTGCTGTGCTTTTCCAGCACCACTCTGATCTAAACTCTGGTTTCCAGCATCTGCAGTCCTCACTTTTGCCTAATGCACCTAACCTGCCTATCCCTAAACACTATGGACAATTTAGCATGGCCAATCCACCCTAACCTGCACATCTTTGGACTGTGGGACGAATCCGGTGCACCCGGAGGAAACCCACGCAGACACTGGGAGAGAACATGCAAACTCCACACAGACAGTCGCCAGAGGCTGGAACTGAACCGGGCCCCTGGCGCTGCGAGGAAACAGTGCTAACCACACTGAACCATGGTGCCACCCCCAGCATAGATCTAATCAATTCTTGATGGTACAGAATAAAAAAACCAAAAAAGAACTGTGGACGCTGTAAATCAGAAACAAAATAAAATTGCTGGAAAAGCTCAGCAGGTCGGCAGCACCTGGGAGAGAAAGCATAGTTAACGTTTCGGATTGAGTGAGCTTTCCTCGGAGCTCACAGATCACTTCTGAACCATACCATTCTATGGTTCGGTAATTCTGCTTCAGAACTCGAAATGTTAAGCATATTTTCTCTCTCTCTCTCTCTCTCTCTCTCCACAGAAGCTGCCAGACCTGCTGAGTTTCTCCAGCAATTTTGTTATTTGTTTCAGATCACCAGCATCCTGTTTCATCGTGGAAACCTGCAAAGTTTCACAGGCAGCGTTTCCCCGTGACGTGAGATAAGCAAGGCAAAATTTGACAAAAGAAAAACAGAAAAACCAAGTAAAACTTACACAACGATACAGGACCATTGCATTGAATCTTTGGGACTCTGCACTCAAGAGATGGACAAGCAATCACAATCTACAAATTTGATCAACTCCTGGGTCTTCCCACACGCGATGGGAAATTCAGTCACCCAGGATTGTGGCACAGTGCACTTTTTAAGACACGCGATAGCAACAACAAAAAATGAGCCAAACGCCTTAGAAAAGAACTCCGGTCAACACAGAGAGAGAAAATATGAACAGGGGAAGTTTAAAAATGAATTTAAAAAGCACACTGGCTGAGGAGTGATCTTTTAACATCTTGCACAGTAAATGCTGAACACATTCAGAGGAGAAATGATTCAGGCCTCGACGAGAATAGGGGAGGGGTTGGGGGGGAGAGAGAAAATTAATAAAATCAATGGATTTTTTTGGTGAGAAATCTGATCGATTCAGAGGTAAACAGAACCAAATTCAAACAGGAGGAACACTGCAGTCCAGACCCCAAGGACACAGGGTGGACAGCATTTTGTTTACAATGTGGGATCTCTTCTGGCCTCCTGTACAGTCACCGCAGTTTCTTCCGTTGGGTGTGGGGACAATAAAAAACACCACTGCCACAGAAAGGAAAAACAATCCTGGGACCATCCACTGCAGCAAGCACCCCCCACCTCCTTTCCATGGGAGGGAGGGAGAGAGAGAGAGAACAGAGAACCCCCCCGCCCACCGCCTCCATTCCATTGGGGGGAGGGAGGGGGAGAGAGAGAAACAGAGTGGCAGTGTCAAGATCATCTGGGCCACACAGTAAGGAGATGAAA
>NC_057757.1:6650984-6651353 GCF_004010195.1 Chiloscyllium plagiosum
TGGGGGGGGGAGAGAAGGGGCATTATGGGGGGAGGGGAGAGAAGGGGCAGAAGAGACATTGTAGATGGGGGGAGGAAGAGAAAGGAAGGAGCAATGTGAGGGGTGAGGGGGGGGGGAGGGGGGTAACTGGACACTGACCTCGGGCATGGGGCCTCCTTTCCGCGGTCTCCCGCTCCCTGTGTCCCAGGCCCCGGCCTCAGGCTCCCGCCACCTCCCGAGGCCCCAGGATCCGGCTCCAAGCGCCCGGCTTTCCGCTTCCACCAGAAAATATAATCCCAGGCCCCAGCTCCCACAGGGAGGGAGGGAGGGCCACTTAAAGGGACCACCCCCTCACCGCCGCTTAAAGGGACCACCCCCCCAATGCGCCAC
>NC_057757.1:6651454-6661627 GCF_004010195.1 Chiloscyllium plagiosum
AGGGAGGGAGGGAGGGCCGCTTAAAGGGACCACCCCCCCACAGCCGCTTAAAGGGACCACCCCCTCACAGCCGCTTAAAGGGACCACCCCCTCACTGAGCCGCTTAAAGGGACCACCCCCTCACAGCCGCTTAAAGGGACCACCCCCTCACTGAGCCGCTTAAAGGGACCACCCCCCTCACTGAGCCGCTTAAAGGGACCACCCTCTCACTGAGCCGCTTAAAGGGACCACCCCCTCACTGAGCCGCTTAAAGGGACCACCCCCTCACAGCCGCTTAAAGGGACCACCCTCTCACAGCCGCTTAAAGGGACCACCCTCTCACAGCCGCTTAAAGGGACCACCCCCTCACTGAGCCACTTAAAGGGACCACCCTCTCACAGCCGCTTAAAGGGACCACCCTCTCACAGCCGCTTAAAGGGACCACCCCCTCACTGAGCCGCTTAAAGGGACCACCCTCTCACAGCCGCTTAAAGGGACCACCCCCTCACAGCCGCTTAAAGGGACCACCCCCCTCACTGAGCCGCTTAAAGGGACCACTCCCTCACTGTCAGTCACTGAGCCGCTTAAAGGGACCACTTCCCCTCACTGTCAGTCACTGAGCCGCTTAAAGGGACCACCCTCCCTCACTGAGCCGCTTAAAGGGACCACCCCCCTCACTGTCAATCAATGAGCCGCTTAAAGGGACCCCCTCTCACTGTCACTCACTGAGCCGCTTAAAGGGACCACCACCCACACTGTCACTCACTGAGCCACTTAAAGGGACCACTCCCCCCCACTGTCAGTCACTGAGCCACTTAAAGGGACACCCCCCTCACTGAGCCGCTTAAAGTGACCACCTCTCTCACTGTCAGTCACTGACCTGCTTAAAGGGACCACCTCCCTCACTGTCAGTCACTAAGCTGCTTAAAGGGACCACCCCCTCACTGAGCCGCTTAAAGGGACTACCCCCTCACTGTCAATCACTGAGCCGCTTAAAGGAACCATCCCCCTCACTGTCAGTCACTGAGCCGCTTAAAGGGACCACCCCTTCACTGTCACTCACTGAGCCACTTAAAGGGACCACCCCCTCACTGAGCCACTTAAAGGGACCCCCCCGACTGAGTCGCTTAAAGGGACCACTACCCCGAACTATCACTCACTGAGCCGCTTAAAGGGACCACCCCCTCACTGTCAGTCACTGAGCTGCTTAAAGGGACCACCCCCCTCACTGTCAGTCACTGAGCCGCTTAAAGTGACCACCCCCCCCACTGTCGGTCACTGAGCCACTTAAAGGGACCACCCACCTCACTGTCAGTCACTGAGCTGCTTAAAGGGATCACCCCCTCACTCTCAGTCACTGAGCCGCTTAATGGGACCCCTCCCTCACTGAGCCACTTAAAGGGACCACCCCCTCACTGTCAGTAACTGAGCCGCTTAAAGGGACCACCCCCTCTCACTGTCACTCACTGAGCCGCTTAAAGGGACCACCCCCCTCTCACTGTGACTCACTGAGCCACTTAAAGGGCACACCTCCCCTCACTGTCAGTCACTGAGCTGCTTAAAGGGCCCACCCCCCTCACTGTCAGTCACTGAGCCACTTAAAGGACCCATCCCCCCTCACTCTCAGTCACTGAGCCGCTTAATGGGCCCTCCCTCCCCTGTGTCAGTTGAGTGGTCCTTAACAATGCTGTATTGTATTTTATACAATGGAAGGTTCTGTCTTACTCTGTGTAGATCTTGTTAATGGTTAAAGGGTCTGAGATATTTTCTAATCAACATATTAAAGTGTCTGACTGCCTTGCTGCAATTGCCTCTTTAAGACTGATCGTTGTCCTATCTAGTGCCTCTATCTGCCTTCTTTGTGAGCTCTGACAGTGTGTACCCATGCCTGATATTGTGCACCCTTTGGCATTGGGCTCGCTGACACCTCATTTCCACTCTATTTCTCTGCGACCTGTTGCTACAGCAACGTTGATGATAATTTGATTCATTTACTTAATTTGATTTACTTGTTACAAAAATACAGCGAAAAGAGTTGTCTCATGTTGCCACTCTCCGGCGCCATCTTAAAACACAGAAAGATAAAATGTAAGAATATAAATAGCAGAAGAATAAAGAAAAAGGGGTCAACTTTACACTCCTTCTTGTGAAGTACTCTGACAAGGGCCTCGGGCCTAATGACCAGGCATGAGTCCCCTTCACCCTGGAAGAAGAGTCACCTCTCTTCGGCGCCATCTTGCCTCCACTGATGCTGTTACCACAATGAGTCTTCACCAGACCCAGCCAATGCTGGCTGGAACCACACCGGCCTAAACCCGACTCCGACACCGCATTTGGCTCCACTTTGGGCCACTTCGTCGGGTCTTGTATTGGGCCCAAATTCGCCTCCCGTCGCCACGAATCTGCAGCAGACACATACTCTGCCGGGAACCCAACCCCACCTCCTCTGCAGCAGCCAGGAATGGACGCTAGGACTGCCTTGCCGATGCACCCCTACCCTCTCTGACGCTGCTGTCACAAGTCCGCGCTGGGCCTACATGTCGCCGTAAGCTCTTCAACAAGAGGTAAGAGAAAGAAATGAGAAAAAAAATGAGAAAAGAAGCTAAACGAAAAATGGATGGAGCGGATGAGCCCCGGGCTCAGATGCCCTACTCCATCACCATCTTACAGGAAACCCCTGTTATAGCTGGATCCGTCAGTAACACTTACAATGAACCTGCGTGTGGAGCAGAAGGAATTGAACCTCTCCATGGCAATGCAAGCAGATAGTATTCACATCACTCACAAATTATTACATAAAGTGGGACTTGGGAGCGTTCAAACAAGAAGGGTCACTGAATGCCTCAACTTGGAAATTTTACATTGGAACCTATTCCGATGAATGTGGCTAAGAGGTACTTGAAGGCTCAAGGACTAAAACCTCCTTTTCCCTGCCCAACATCACCCACAATTTATACAACAGGACAAAGAGGTGTTCTTGGATCAGCTGGCAAATCGACGCTGGTTGTGGTGGCTTTGAAATTTGGTTTTCTTGCCTTTGTCCTGATGTACGCAAGAGCAAACACTTCCACAATATGGCTGATTTTCCAGCAATATTGTTTTCAAAATTACTTTTGTCAGAATTTCCACTCACCCTGATCTTCAAACACCTGCGAGATCTGCAGCTGATCCCCTCCACCCCAAGACCCGCACACATTTTCCCTCCACCCAATCTCTCCCTCTGCACACCACCTCCAGACCCCTGACACGTGACATAAGATTGGAGTTTTCTCTGTTTGCTGCCTCCTTCCACCAATTTTCCATTCCCATTTGTCTGGTTGATGGGTGGATCCACAGGAATTAAGACATAGAAGCTTGGGTGCTCACATACACAAGTTCACACACACACATATGTGCACGCACACCCATACATACACACTCTCTTACACACAATGCGCGCGCACACAGACATACACTCAGTTTCTCTCTCTCTCACACACACACCTCTCCCTCTCTCTTCCCCACACCCCCCACCATAATGTGAGTGCCCAAGGAAGCCATCTAGATGCTCTGTGCTACAAAGTGCCATAACAAATCGTACAAGGTATTGCGTTTTGAAATGCAACAAAACATCGCAAACGTGTGCATCAGTCCATGTTGCAAACTGCATGATTTTAAAATCTACTCGTTTCATCGCTTACTCTTTTGGAAGATAAAGCATGTTTGCTGTTCAGTGGAAGGTCTCCAGACAATACTCAATTACAAAAAGCACAAAATTCTCCTCACCTCCTGGCAAACATTTCCCCATCAACACACAGCACCAATAAACAAATTGTTTACTTTGTGCTTGGCAAAACTTTGTTGTGTAGAAATTCACTGTCCTGGCATACCCCCACCAGACTGCAGAGACATTGACTGTAAAACAGAAGATATAGAATACAGCAAAGTCCAAACTGTTTGATCTTGATATGCGATATTTATTCACCAGTGTCGATATAAGATTGTCTCTGTTCTGTACAATTTCTTCACTGCTAGATGTCCAATTAGTGGCAAAAATCTAGAATTCTCTCCTCAGCAGCAGTACAGATGTACCTTCATCCCAAGTTCAGACATGGTTCTCAATAGATAATTGGAGATGTATGCAATAAATGTTGACTTAGCTCACATTCCATGTCCGAACAAAAAAAATGCTATAACCCAAACAGCTTGGAATCTCCGATATCATTTCAGAGTGAGTCATTAACTTCAGCTTAAACTCCCCCCCCCCCAACATGTCCTTCCCTCCTGACAAAGGTCAGAGTAGTGGTGAGGGAACTTAGCAGGGGGAATTGAAATATTGTTAATGAGCAACCCTCCCTCAAAACCCATTCAAATCGACACAAACCCTAATCAGGCCATTGATGAGCTAAAAGGCAGGCCTGACTGATGTGACAATGCTGTGGCTTTAGGAGGTCATTCTGTTCTGGGTTTCTTTGAGAGAGAGATTGGGGCACATATGTTCAGCAGTCTACAGGAAGATAAACAACTTGTAAAACCTTGGGTGTTTTGTTTTCAAAGCTGGAACAATAGAAGCAGCCTGACTGGGTGTGCTTGAGTTCCCACAGAACCAGGGATTTTGGGACTAGTTTTCAGCAGTGGCTGTTGGGGTCTTGAAGAAGTGGAAGCTGTTATTTTCTTCTCTGTGCTGCTGGAGTTGCATGCAAGAAAATCTGTTTTCTGAATTTCCCTTTTGTCAAAGGTATGTTTATGGAATTATTATATTGTTTATGGAGTTACTGTTTAGTAGTTAAACAATCTATTAATAATCTATTATTCTGTTAAGTTTTCCAATAGAGTTGTCATTCCAAGTTCCTCCAACGGCCCAGGTTCAATTCCACCCTCAGGCGTGGGTTCCTCCCACAGTCCAAAAATATGCAGGTTAGGGTGGATCAGCCACGTTAAATTATCCCATAGTGTCCAGGGATGTGCACGCTAGTGGGAGGTGAACAGTTACAGGGATGGGGTAGGGGGTGGGTCTGGATGGGATGCTGTTCAGAGGGCCGGTGTGGACTCGATGGGCTGAATGTTCTGCTTCCCCAGTGTAGAGGATTCTATGAATTTATACATTGGCCCAGTACATAAGGAGCTGTGATCTTGATTAACAGGTGAATTTAGCTTCCTATACAATCATCAGGAATAAAAAACACAACGGCCAGCAAACGGAATTTTTAAAGGTCTATTTTAAGAACTGAAAATTACGTTTTTCAATAATAACATGCAAGGTTTTAAATTTTACAAACACTTTGGAACTATCAAATGCTGTCACAAATGTGCGGAAAAGGATACAGTTAATATGAAGAAGCATTCGCATGAGACAATGGTGTAAGTGGTTTTGATGTGTTGTAGCACTTGTTATTAGAAACTATAAGCTGTTCTGAAAACCCAGGCTTAAAGACAGCTGAAACTTGCAGCCTGTTTGTCCATGAGGCCAGGGGCCAGGAACAAAATTGCTTGTTTCCATTCAACCGTCTACTCCCCACATCCCGTTAGCTCCAACACAGATACTTTCTGGTTCGACTTCACTCAGAGTACCCTGAACTATTCGGGTTCTCAATTTTACAAAAGGTGACACAAAGGCACTGGAGAAAACCCTTCCCCCCCCCAAAGCAAAATAAGTTCATCAGAATGATCACGAAACTGAATGACAGCCCTTTACCGTCAGGAGAATTGAACGGTCTAGGGCCTTTTCTTTAGAAAAGAGAGGGCTGAAGGTGTGGCCTGATGAAATGACAAAGGGTCAGTGTAGAGAAGATGTTTCTGGCTGCGTCTAAAATTAAGGGACCACAAACGTACGCCTAATAAATTGAGAATGCAGAAGGAATTCCTTTAGCCAGAGAGAGGCGAGAATGTGGAAATTGCTTCCACATGGAGTGATTGAGGTGAACAGTACAGTGTGCTTAAGGGAACGTAGATAAATACACAGAGAGAACAGCTGATTAGGGTGAAATGAATGGGGGTGGGGGGGGGAGACGACTAGCAGGGAGCATTAATGAGGGCACACGAATCTGCTGGGCTGAATGACCTTTGATTTTTGTCCAATTTTCCTCAAGTTCTGATCCATTCCTGCCAGGATGAAAGACTGGGTGAAATTCCAGAGCAGTGCAAAGAGAAAAGGCAATGGCTCCATCCTGGATGTGCGCACCTTGAAGGTAGGTGAGAACTGTGAGAACTGCTGTAACTCTGCCAAGAACTTTCGTCAGAGGCAATGATACTGATCATTTCTAATATCAGTGTCCCTCTGAGCAGTAAAGATAAAGTCCTTAAAACAAAAGAGCAACACAAAACTGGACTTATCCAGTATTATAATAAAGTGCGGATCAGTCCCCACCAGCAGAATCACCCCCCTGAATAATCTTGTCAGTATTACTGAATGATATTGTGAAGGAAGAACAGATGGTGGAGCCCCCCGGCTAAAGAAAACAGGTCTGATGATAATTGTACTGAGAGATGAAAACTGGTGAAGGTGTGGGTGATTACTGCACTTTGGCTGCGTGTGAAATACAGCAGCTTGCTGTTTTATACAGCAATGAATCAGTGTCACACTGCAAAGTGCTTACGTTTGTTTTCAAACACACACACACACACACACACACCCTGTCCTAGTTATCCTTTGCTGTTGGATGAACTGTCAAGCCAGCTAGAACATGCCCACAGTCACTGGGTATGGTATTTACTGTATATATACACACACACACACAGATATGCTCACCCACATGCACTCTCACACTCAGTCTCAAACACACACTCACTCACACATATACACACTCATATAAACACAGACACACACACACTCACACACACAAACTCCAATTTAATAATCAAACCTAAGGCTCCAGGGAATTGTGGACCTACCACAGAGTGAGACCTGACATATGTTAAAATACAAAGGAATAAGCAGTTTCCACAGCAGAGTCTGGAGATCTGCTGACTCCCAACACTACAGCATACAGTTGCCATAGCAATGCTAACATGTACCGCAGCCTGGCAGCATCCCTGATGGTCTTTCCGGTTAATTCAGGTGTTTTCTTGGCAAAAGGCTGTCTCTCCATGGTGGGAGCAAGAGCCCCTCAAGCACTCAAACCCAACAACAAAGACAGCGGGAAACCTGGGGAGACATGGAGCCCAGGCCGGCTGATGGTTCCTGCATTGACTGGTGGCGGGGGGGGGGGGTTCAAGTCGAGATGCCACAAATGCTCCTGCCCGCTTCTCCGAATGACAAACACCAGACAGGAGCAAACTGCTGCTCCGGCTGCAAGCCTAACGCCTCATGTTCTGTGCTCAACTTGAAGCTTCCCCCACCTCTCACTCTGTGAGTAGTTTAGGTGAACAGTAACCATCAAAGCGGTGTCAACAAAGGCTCTCGAATCGGTCACAAGCTACGTTTGAATGTCCAAACTAACCTTGATGGTTCCTTCCTCTATATAAAATTGTAAAATCAACGAGATTTAAATAATCCTTAGATAAGCATATGGATGATTTTGGGATAGTGTATGGGGACAAACTAAGAATAGTTCACAGAACGGCGCAATATCGAGGGCTGAAGGGCCTGTTCTGCGTTGTTTTGTTCTATGTTCTATGAGACTCCCTCCCCATACCTATTTTATCGACCTAGTTTGTCCTATCCCTGCTGAGGTATCAGTCACCTTCTGATACCTCACCCAAGTGGTTACACTTGGAGCAGGAGGCTCGGCCATTACCCAATTCAACCCTCAGCTCAACACGCCCCCAGCAATGCTCAAAATCACAGGGGAGTTTGGATCAAAGAGCTTCCAGTTACTGAAGGGATAATAACCAGAGGGCATAGGAGTCAAGTGAATGGTAAAAGAAACAGACAGTGAGAGGGAAAGCCTTCTTGCTTGGCGAGTGGATAGAATTCGAAACGCACTGCCCAATGTCGTGGGGGTGTGGATTGAAGAATGGTTTTCAAAAAAGTAATCCAACACACGGGGAAAGCTACTGCTGGAGTTTGGGGAATGGGATTAACTCTTCGCAAGAGACAGCCAGTCACAGACCCGATGGGCTGAAAGGTCTCTGCCCATGTTACGACTGTGCTGTTGATGTCAGCATCAGGGGCTATCCCCCCCTCTTCCTAGTCCTGGAACAATTGAATACTGCAATTTCGGGCCACAGACGTGGGGGGAATGGACATATGGCAAATGGCCAACAGGCAACAGAGAGGAATGCAAGACTGAGTCTATTCCATCTTGTGACACCCTGAACTACAGCAGGGGTTCAGGAAACTGCATCTGACGATCGAACCGAGTGTAGATTCAAAACATCAACACTGGATCTTAATGAAGTAATACAAAACACCCACTTTAATTGGGGTTATCCTCAGAACAACTGCTGGCAAGGCGATCACAAGAAGTGGTAGGGGTTATTATTCAGATAAAGGAATAAATTTATATCAAAACGGAGAAGGGGGATGGCTGGATCAAAGGGAAAGATTGTCACATAGCTTGAATATTCTTTAGGAGACAGAGTAAGATGACCACTCAAGCACCCGCTCAAACATCTTTCCTGGAATCTAAATCAGGAGAGGCATTTTTGCCTGGACTCCACATCAATACCAGGCGTATTACAGCCTCCAACCATCTAGAACGAGCCAGCATTAACTCCAACATGAGAATAAAATTTGGCGTCAGATGAGACAAAACCTAAACTAAAAGCTTCGGCCAAACTTCAGTAACCGTCCATCTCAAGCATACAGCGGGTGTACAAAACTAAACTTCACCACTCAAACATGTGGTGGTGCTCCACTGAACAGCTGGATCACAGCCTGAACATCTGATAAGCTTACAATAAACCTCTGGAACACAGCCCAAATAGTCGCCCAACCACAGACCCTTGCTTCCAAATAACTATCATCCCAAACCATGGTTATCATCGACCACACTTGGGCTATTGTTTCCATATTGAACACACAGGCTCTAGAGTTAACTGATACATTTGTGGAGCACTGGTGTAGGGTCCAACACTACGATTGTTACTCTCGTTCACTCCTCGAACATGAAGTCAGCAAACTCCTCTTCATCTTCTGATTTCTTCAGTGTTAGGATTGCCATGTCATCATCTGAGAACGTATCTGCATCTTGTTTCTTTTCCATGACCCCTTGGAGCAGCTTGGCAAAACCTTCACCGGCTGGGCCACCTCCGGGAGGTGATGGGGGTTCCTGGAGCAGAGGTTTCTTCCCCTTCAGAGATTCCTCTTCATGCAGATCAGTTGCAACACTTGGCTGGGTGTAGGGTTTGGGGCTGAGGAAATCCTTGCGCCGAGTACGGTCGTGCCCGCTGACTTTGTGCTCAGTAACCTTGGCTTTCAGGGGCACCAGCTCCATCTCGTCAATCCCATTCGAGATGGCCGATTTCCCAGTGACTGTGAACGAGAGGAAGAACACACAGATATTAACAGAGGCCAACAGGAGAGAGGGCAAGTGCAGAAAAGCTAAAGTAAGTGTAGAGAGGCACTGGCACCCACATCGAGGTGATGGGTCAAGAAAGCACAACAAGGTCTCTACTTCCTCAGGAGGCCAAGGAAATTCGGCTGGTCCACAAGGACTCTTACCAACTTTTGAGGGTGCACTTACATCCCATCTGGATGCAACATAGTGTGGTTTGGCAACTGCTCTTCCCAGGACTGCAAGACTCTGCAGAGAGTTGTGAACACAGCCCAGTCCGTCACACAAACCAGCCTTCCGTCCATTAGCTTCATCTATATTTCCTGCTACCTGGGGAAAGGGATCTTGGGGTTCAAGTCCATAGCTCCTTGAAAGTGGCCACTCAAGTAGATAGGAGAAAGTGAGGACTGCAGATACTGAAGATCAGAGCTGAAAAATGTGTTGCTGGAAAAGCGCAGCAGGTCAGGCAACATCCAAGGAGCAGGAGAATCGACGTTTCGGGCATAAGCCCTTCTTCAGGAATGAGGAGGGTGTGCCAAGCAGGCTAAGATAAAAGGTAGGGAGGAGGGGCTTGGGGGAGGGGCGTTGGGAATGCGATAGGTGGAAGGAGGTTAAGGTGAGGGTGATAGGCCGGAGTGGGGATGGGGGGCAGAGAGGTCAGGAAGAAGATTGCAGGTCAAGAAGGCGGTGCTGAGTCCGAGGGTTGGGACTGAGATAAGGTGGGGGGAGGGGAAATGAGGAAGCTGGAGAAATCTGCATTCATCCCTTGTGGTTGGAG
>NC_057757.1:6661783-6682948 GCF_004010195.1 Chiloscyllium plagiosum
GGAAGGTGCCGGGAGTGGACGTTGGGTTGGTGGGGGGTGTGGACCTGACGAGGGAGTCGCGGGGGGAGTGGTCTTTCCGGAAGCAGATAGGTTGGAAAAGTGGAGCGCTGGATAGGCACAGCAGGTCAGGCAGCATCCGACGAGCAGCAGAGTCGACGTTTCGGGCAGAAGCCCTTCATCAGGAATGTGTGTGTGTGGTGGGGGGGGGTGCAGTAGCTGAGAGATAAATAGGAGGGTGGGGATGGCGATAGGGGAGCTATGAAGGTGATACATAGATACAGGTGAGGCATGATAGTGATAGGTCAGAGGGGAGGGTGGTGAGGATAGATGGGAAAAAAGATGGACGAGAAGGTTCAACAGTTCATCAACTTCACTAACACCTTCCATTCCCTTCCTGGACCTCTCCATCTCCATCTCCGGAGATCGACACAATACAGACATCTACTTCAAACCCATCAACTCCCATAGCTACCCGGACTAGATCTCCTCCTACTCCCTCTCCTGTAAAAATGCCATCCCTTACTCCCAATTCCTCCGCCATAGCTGCTTCCAGGAGGAGCAATTCCACTCCAGGCCACCCCAGATGGCCTCCTAATTCAAGGACCGTAATTCCCCTTCCATGAGACCAACAATGCCCTCCAGTGCATCTCCTCCACCTCCCACACCTCTGCCCTTGAACCCCACCCCTCCCTCCAACTGTAATAAGGTGAGAACTCCCCTGGTCCTACCTTCTACCCTACTAATCTCTGGATGCAGTGCATTATCCTCGGCCATTTCCGCCACCTACAAACAGACCGCACCATCACAGATATATTTCCCTCCCCACCCCTATCTGCATTCTGCAAAGACCAAGCCTCCTGTGACTCCCTTGTTAGGTCCACGCCCCCCACCACCCCACCCTCTACACCCGGCACCTTCCCTTGCCACCACAGGAGGTGTAAAACCTGCGCCGACACCTCCTCGCTCATCTCCGTCCAAGGCCACATCTGGCAGAGATTTTCCTGCACATCCACCAACCTCATCTACTGTGTCCATTGCTCTACATTGGGGAGACAGGACGTCAATTCGCAGAACATCTCTGAGATGGACACACCAAACAACCTCACTGCCCTGTTACCGAACACTTCAACTCTCCATCCCACTCCGTCAAGGACATGCAAGTCCTGGGCTTCCACCACATTCAAAGTCACCTGACGACTGGAGGAAGAAGGCTTCATCTTTCGCCTTGGGACCCTCCAACCACATGGCATCAACATTGACTTCACTAGTTTCCTAATCTCCCTCCACCCACCTCATCCTAGATCCAACCCTCCAACTCGGCACTGCTATTTACCTCTCAACCCCCTTTTCCCCACCCCCACATTCCTGATGATGGGCTTATGCCTGAAACATGGATTCTCCTGCTTGTGGATGCTGCCTGACTTGCTGCGTTTTTCCAGCAACACATTTTTCAGCTCTGATTTCCAGCATCTGCAGTCCTCACTTTCTCCTAAGACTTTGGTCAGGCCACACAGTATTGTGTTCAATTCTGGTCGCCACATTATAGGAAGGATGCATGATGGCTCAGTGGTTAACACTGCTGCCACACAGTGGCAGGGACCTGGGTTTGATTCCAGCTTCAGGTGAGTCTGTGTGTGGAGTTTGCACATTCTCCCTGTGTCTGCGTGGGTTTCTTCCGGGTGCTCCGGTTTCCTCCCACAGTCCAAAAGTGTGCAGGTTAGATGAATTGGCCATGCTCAATTGTCCATAGTGTTCAGGGATGTGTAGATTAGGTGCACTAGTCAGAGCTAAATGTAGAGTAAGAGGGTAGGGGAATGGGCTAGGTGGGTTATTCTTCAAAGGCTCTGTGTGGACTTATTGGGCCAAATGGCCTGTTTCCACACAGTATAGATTCTATGATGTAGAGGCTTTGGAGAGGGTATCAGGATGCTGCCTGGTTTAGAGGGTATAAGCTACAAGGAGAGGTTTGAAAAACTTGGGTTGCTTTCTCTGGAGCGGCGGAGGCTGAGGGGAGACTTGATAGAAGTCTGTAAAATGATGAGATACACAGGTAGGGTTGACGGTCAGAGTCTTTTTTTCCCTGGAGTTGAAATATCTGAAACTAGGGGGCAGGTATTTAAGGTGAGAGGGCAAGTTCAAAGGAGATGTGAGGGGTAAGTGTTTTACCCAGAGAGTGGTAGGAATCTGCAATACGCTGTCAGGACTGGTGGTGGTGGAGGTAGATACGACAGAGGCATCTAAGAGACTTTTAGATAAGTAAGGAATGGAGGGATATGGGCCAAAGACAGGCAAAAGGAATTCGTTTAATTTGGTATCATGTTTGGCACAACAGCGTAGACCAAAGGATCTGTTCCTGTGCTGTACTATTCTATGTTCTATGAAAGCAACCAACTTAATCAGAGACACCTCCCACCCCAGTTATACTCTCTTCTACTCTCTTTGGTCCGGCAGAAGATACAAAAGCTTAAATACACGTACAATAAATTCAAGAACTGCTTCTTCCCTGCTGTTTTCAGACTTTTGAATCGACATCTTAATTGTTAATTCTGATCTCTCTCTCTCTTTCTCTCTCTGCATCTTCGCTGCAGTTGTAACACTGTTCTGCTACTCTGTTGCACTTTGTATGGTATGACCTGCCTGCAGAGCAGGTCGTACAAAAGACCATTTTTCACTGTATCTCGGTACACATGACAACAATAAATCAATCAATCAATACGATAGCCTGGTCTCTAACTTATATGGCATACTCCTGCAGGTGTGATGACCTGCTGGGAATGATTCTTCACTGATCCACAGAGGGAGGAGGCAGCCTGTCTTGAGTCTGTCTTAATGACGCTCTGCCAGTGTAAGTAGTAATTGTGTCTTCCTGCTGCCCCTTGCTGCTATGTTTATTCCAATCTCTGCTGTCCCACATCCTAACTCACAGAGCAAGTCCTGCTTAACCCATTGCTCCCCCCCCCCGCCGCTGATCCAGGTCCGGCTGTATCTCAATGTTAACTTTCCCACCCCTTGCTTTTGAATCCTTCCACGGGCTGGACTCCTCCAAGATCTTTGCACTCCTCCAATTCAGCCCCTTTCGCAAAATGAATCTCCTCCATTGATGGCCTTGCTTCCAGGGTGGATTGCCTGGGCTAAATTGCCCACAGTGTCCAGGGATGTGTAGGCGAGGTGCATTAGCCATGGGAAATGCAAGGTTACAGGGATGGGACACTCTTCAGCGTGTCCGTGCAGATTCAATAGGCCGAATGGCCTCTTTCCATGCTGTGGAGATTCTATGATTCCATCAGCTGCTGTGGTGGGATGTGAACCCACATGCCCAGAGCTTTGGCCTGGACCTGTCACTACACTACCATCCCCTCTGGTCTATACCTTAATATTGGCCTTAAAATGCTAAGAATCAATTTTGATTTGATTTTTTTGTAATCACGTGTACCTAAGTTTTGCGAGCAGTACAGGTAGATCAGAGCTAGCAAGGACATACAGATCATAGGGTGCTTAGACAGAGCGCGGCACACTAAGGTTACGGCTGCACAGGAGGGGCACGATGCAAGATCAACATTATCAACAAGGGAGCACCTCAGTTAAAATAGCAGAAAGACGGAAATGTTTAATATTTGCATGCTATATCAAAGACTCAATTTCCAGGATTACAACTCCAGGGATGTTAATTCAGAAGCGTAAGAAGGAGTGAACTACTTCAAGCAGGTGAGATGAGTTAACACACTCCACAACAAGGGTCAATGAATGAAGGCTCACTTTAATTTTGGCAGCAGTTGGAGTGGGGGGAGTGACAAAGGTAAAGCGATAGAGGAAGGTAAATTTTAAAAGATATAAATGTTTACCTCGTGTATAGGCTGAGCTCACACTGAGCAGTAGCGGGCACGGGACTGCTGGGTAAGTGAGGTTTTATGTTTAGGTGGTTGCTTTACCCGAAACACTACTCAGGTAGTGTCTCCCACCCGTCCTCCACCTCTAACCAAAACAAAAGGTTCTGTGCACCAATTGGTAAGGTGATTGGTTTCTTTATTTTTTTAAAGTTTTTCAGTGGTCTCGTTAGGAATTTAGAACAGTGGGAATGGAGTTTGGGCAGTTGAATGTTCCTCCTGAAGAATGTATGAGGTAAGGGTCACCACTAGTGTCCCTGCTGACTGCAACTGCGAGAAGTGCACCCAACTCCAGCTCCTCGAAAACTGCGTTAAGGAACTGGAGCTGGAGGAACTTTGGGTCATTGCGGAGGCGGAGGGGGTTATTGAGAGGAGGTACAGGAAGGTAGTCACAGTTCAGGTAAAAGATGAAGGTAGATGGGATACTGTCAGGGGATGTAAAGGGAACCGGAAGGTGGTGCAGGGATCCTCTGTGGCCATTCCTCTCAACAACAAGTATATTGTTTTGGATACTGTGGGGGGATACGACTTACCAAGGGTAAGCAATGAGGCACAGGTCTTTGGCACAGAACCTGTCCCTGTTGCTCAGAAGGGAAGAGGGAAGAGGAGCAGAGCATTAGTCATTGGGGACTCCGTAGTTAGGGGGATAGATAGGAGGTTCTGTGGGAACGACAGAGACTCATGTTTGGTGTGTTGCCTCCCAGGTGCTGGGATTTGTGATGTCTTTGATCGTGTTTTTGGGATGCTTGAGGGGGAGGGGGTGGAGGAGCAGCCCCAAGTCGTAGTCCACATAGTCACCAATGACATAGGTAGGAAGAGAATTGGGGATTTAAAGCAGAAATTCAGGCAGCTAGGGTAGAAGCTCGGAGCTAGAACAAACAGAGTTGTTACTTCTGGTTTGTTGCCCATGCCATGTGCTAGCAAAATGAGGAATAGGGAGAGAGAGGAGTTGAACATGTTGCTACAGGGATGGTGCAGGAGGGAGGGTTTTATATTCCTGGATAATTGGGGCTTTTTCTGGGGTTGTTGGGACCTCAACAAATAGAATGGTCTTCATCTGAACCAGAGGGGTACCAATATCCTGGGGTGGGAGGGTGGAATTTGCTAATGCTCTACGGGTGGGTTTAAACTAATTCAGCAGGGGGGTGGGAACCGAAATTGTAGTTTGAATATATGGGAGGTTGAGTGTAGTTAAGTCAGAACTAAGATTTCAAGATCGCAGGAAGGCACCGGCAGGCAAGAAGTTGGTTTGAAGTCCGTCTACTTCAACGCCAGGAGCATCCGGAATAAGGTGGGTGAACTTGCAGCATGGGTTGGTACCTGGGATTTCGATGTTGTGGCCATTTCAGAGATATGGATAGAACAGGGACAGGCATGGTTATAGCAGGTTCCGGGATTTAGATGTTTAGTAAGAACAGAGAAGATGGTAAAAGAGGGGGAAGTGTGGCATTGTTAGTCAAGGACAGTATTACGGAGGCAGAAAGGACATTTGAGGACTCCTCGACTGAGATAGGATGGGCTGAGATTAGAAACAAGAAAGGAGGTTACTCTGTTGGAGTTTTCTGTAGATATCCAAATAGTTCTAGAGATGTAGAGGATAGGATAGCAAAAATGATCCTCCATAGGAGCGAGAGTGACAGGGTAGTTGTTGTGGGGGACTTCAACTTTCCAAATATTGACTGGGAATACGATAGTTCAAGTATTTTAGATGGGTCAGTTTTTGTCAAATTTGTGCAGGAGGGTCCTGACATAGGCCAACAAGGGGCGAGGCGACATTAGATTTGGTACTGGGTAATGAACCTGGACAGGTGTTAGATTTGGAGGTAGGTGAGCATTTTGGTGATAGTGACAACAATTTAGTTATGTTTACTTTAGCAATGGAAAGGGATAGGTATATACCACAGTTATAGCTGGGGGAAAGGCAATTATGATGCGATTAGGCAAGATTCAGGATGCATAGGATGAGGAAGGAAACTGCAGGGGATGGGCACAATTGAAATGTGGAGCTTATTCAAGGACCAGCTACTGTGGATCCTTGATAAGTATGTACCGGTCAGGCAGGGAGCGCAGGAGCCATGGTTTAGTAAGAAAGTTGAATCTCTTGTCAAAAGGAAGAAGAAGGCTTCTGTTAGGATGAGATGTGATAGCTCAGTTAGGGCACTTGAGAGGTACAAGTTAGCCAGGAAAGACCCAAAGAGGGAGCTAAGAAGAGCCAGGAGGGGACATGAGAGGTAATTGGCGGATAGGATCAAGGAAAACCCTACAGCTTTCTATAGCTATATCAGGAATAAGAGAATGACTTGAGTAAGATTAGGGCCAGGAGTGTAGTGCTGGAAATGCACAGTAGGTCAGGCAGCATCCGAGGAGCAGGAAAATCAATGTTTCGGGCAAAAGCCCTTCATCATGACAATTTTCCTGCTCCTCGGATGCTGCCTGACCTGCTGTGCTTTTCCAGCAACACATTCTCAACTTTAATCTCCAACATCTGCAATCCTCATTTTCACCTAAGATTCGGGCAAATCAAGTATAGTAGTGGGAGGTTGTGCGTAGAGTCAGAGGAGGTCGGGGAAGCGCTAAGTGAATACTTTTCGTCAGTATTCACGCTAGAAAAAGACAATCGTTGAGGAGAATACTGAGACACAGGCTATTAGACTAGATGGGATTGAGGTGCATAAGGAGGAGGTGTTACCAATTCTGGAAAGTGTATAAATAGATAAGTCCCCTGGGCTGGATGGAATTTATCCTAGGATTCTCTGGGAAGCCAGGGAGGAGATTGCCTAGCCTTTGGCTTTGATCTTTTTGTCGTTATTGTCCACAGGAACAGTGCCAGAAGACTGGAGGATAGCAAATGTCATTCCCTTGATCACGAAGGGGAGTAAGGACAACCCTGGAAGTTATAGACCTGTGAGCCTTACTTCAGTTGAGGGTAAAGTGTTGGAAAGGTTTATAAGATATAGGATTTACAATCATCTAGAGACAAATAAGTTGATTAGGGATAGTCAACACGGTTTTGTGAAGGATGGGTCATGCCTCACTAACCTTCTTTAGCAGGTGACCAAACAGGTGGATGAGTGTAAAGTGGTTGATGCGGTGTATGTGAATTTCAGTAAGGCATTTGATAAGTTCCCTATGGCAGGCTATTGCACAAAATACGGAAGCATGGGATTGAGGGTGATTTAGCAGTTTGGATCAGACATTGGCTAGTTGAAAGAGGACAGAGGGTGGTGGTTAATGGGAAATATTCATCCTGAAGTTCAGTTACTAGTGGGGTACTGCAAGGATCTGTCTGGGCCTACTGCTGTTTGTCATTTATATAAATGATCTGGATGAGGGCATAGAAGGATATGTTAGTAAATTTGCAGATGACACTATGGTTGGTAGAGTTGTGGATAGCGATGAAGGATGTTTTAGATTACAGAGAGACATGGTTAAGCTGCAGAGCTGGCTGAGAGGTGGCAAATGTAGTTTAATGTGGAAAAGTGTGAGGTGAGTCACTTTGGAGGGAGTAACAGGAATGCAAAGTACTGGGCTCATGGTATAATTCTTGGTAGTGTAGATGAGCAGAGAGATCTCGGTGTCCAGGTACATAGATCCCTAAAAGTTGCCACCCAGGTTGATAAGGTTGTTAAGAAATCACATGGTGTGTCAGCTTTTATTGGTAGAGGGATTGAGTTTCGGAACCATGCAATCATGCTGCATCTGTACAAAACTCTGGTGCGGCCACATTTGGAGTATTGCGTACAGTTCTGGTCACCGCATTATAGGAAGGATGTGGAAGCTTTGGAAAGGGTTCAAAGGATGTTGCCTGGTATGGAGGGAAGGCCTTATTACAAGGAAAGGCTGAGGGACTTGTGGCTGTTTTCATTAGAGAGAAGAAGTTTGACAGGCGACTTAATTGAGATATATAAGATAATCAGAGGGTTAGATAGGGCGGACAGCAAGAGCCTTTTTCCTTGGATGGCGATGGCTAGCACGAGGGGACATAGCTTTAAATTGAGGGGTAATAAATATAGGACAGATGTCAGAGATAGTTTCTTTACTCAGAGAGTAGTAGGGGTGTGGAACACCCTACCTGCAACAGTAGTAGACCCACCAATTTTAAGGACATTTAAATGGTCACTAGATAGGCATATGGACAAGAATGGAATAGTGTCGGTTAGATAGGCTTCCAGTTGATTTCACAGGTCGGCGCAACATTGAGGGTCGAAGGGCACGATAATGTTCTATGTTCTAAGGTTGAGGGCGCTGGCTGTTAACCTGCTCCTCAGCACCTTCACTTTCAGACATTTCAAAGACAGCCTCACCTGAAGCAGATGAACCTTCCTGAACTGTAAAGCATGTTTTAAGTGACAGGTAATCTGGGAGGTGAACTCATAGCTTTTAAGTCTGGAGTTTCTCAATTTCTTGGGTGGCCACAAGTCTCAAGATTAATGGGTGTTCATTACAGCAAGATAGAATTTCCTTTGTTCACACCCAATTTTCACTCCCCAACTGATGTCATTCAGTCTCCTCCACACATGCCCGCGTTCAGTAAATTGCTCCCAGCCATTACCTCACCAGCACTCGGGCTAATCCAAAACATTCCAGAAACATCAATCAAAAATAAGCAGTGGAGCTTTTGTTCGATTGGGCTTTTAAAATACAGTTTTACGCTTGCAAATACGTCACGACAAGATGTTCTACTTTGACTCTGCATTTCACAGCAATATTGGACAGCGATTGTCAAGAGAAGCAATGATGACATGAGGAGAAACTTGTCAACACAGCGAATGGTTAGGATCTGGAATTCCTGAAAAATGGGATGGGGGCAGGTTCCATTGAGGATTTCAAGAGGGAATTGGTTTACTTCAGAAAGGGAAAGATGGACACTTGGTGAAGCGCTACTTTAGACAGTGAGACAGTGAGCACTGGTATACAGTCCTCAAGGAAGGGTCCTGGTAGCTCTATGATAAGTATGCGATATTTAAGGATAGGAGGACATTCGATCCATCATTCCAATGCTAACTCAGCACCAAAGCTCCATTTTTGCCATCACTAAGGAAAAAGCAATGGGGAAGGTGAAGGATCTGAAAGTGATTTAAACATCTGGACTGCATGTTGCTGAACAAAGGCAACTTGGAATACAGGTTCAAGGTTCCTTGAAAGCGGAGTCGCAGGCAAACAGGGTGGTGAAGAAGGCGTGAAGAAGGCGTTTGGTATGCTTTCCTTTATAGGTCAGTGAATTGAGTACAGGAGTTGGGAGGTCATGTTGTAGCTGTAGAGGACATTGGTTAGGCCACTTTTGAAATATTGCGTCCAATTCTAGTGTCCCTGCTTTAGGAAGGATATTGTTAAACTTGAAAGGGTTCAGAAAAGATTCACAAAATGTTGCCAGGGTTAGAGGGCTTGAGCTATAGAGAGAGGCTGAATAGACCATAAAACATAGGAGTGGAAGTAAGGCCATTCGGCCCATCGAGTCCACTCTGCCATTCAATCATGGCTGATGGGCATTTCAACTCCACTTACCCGCATTCTCCCCGTAGCCCTTAATTCCTTGTGACCTCAAGAATTTATCAATCTCTGCCTTGAAGACATTTAGCGTCCCGGCCTCCACTGCACTCTGCGGCAATGTATTCCACAGGCCCACCACTCTCTGGCTGAAGAAATGTCTCCGCATTTCTGTTCTGAATTTACCCCCTCTAATTCTAAGGCTGTGTCCACGGGTCCTAGTCTCCTTGCCTAATGGAAACAATTTCTTAGCGTCCACCCTTTCCAAGCCATGTATTATCTTATAAGTTTCTATTAGGTCTTCCCTTAATCTTCTAAACTCCAATGAATACAATCCCATTGTTTTCCCTGGAGCGTCAGAGGCTGAGGGGTGACTTTGTAGAGGTTTACAAAATCATGAGGGGCACAGATAGGGTGAATAGTTAAGGTCTAGGTAGGGGAGGCAAAGGCATAGGTTTAAGGTGAGAGGGGAAAGGTCTAAAAGGGATCTAAGGGGTAACTTTTTCACATGGAGGGTGGGGTGCGTATGGAATGAGCTGCCAGAGGAAGTGGTGGAGGCTGGTATAATTACAAAATTTAAAGAGCATCCGGATGGGTATACGAATAGGAAGGGCTTTGAACCGAAGGGTCTGTTTCCGTACTGTACAAGTCAATGACTACACCCGAATTCTGAAGGAGATAACTGAGGAGATTGTGGAGGCATTGGTGGTGATCTTTCAGGAATCACCGGAGTCAGAGATGGTCCCAGAGGACTGGGAAATGACTAAGGTAACACCCCTGTTTAAGAAGGGAGGGAGGGAGGCAAAAGGCAGGAAGCTATAGGCCAGTTAACCTCACCTCTATTGTTGTTAAGATGTTAAAAATGAAATTGTGGAGAACTTGTAAGTGCATGGGAAAACTGGGCTGAGTCAACACAACTTCATCAAGGGGACCTCATGCCTGACAAATCTGTTAGAATTCTTTGAGGTGGTAATTGAGCAAGTTAGACAAAGGAGAGCCAGTGGATGTAATCTATTTGGATTTTCAGACAGCCTAGAACATAGAACATCACAGTGCAGTACAGGAGGCCATTCAGTCCTCAATATTGCGCCAATCTGTGGAACCAACCTGAATTCTATACTCTTCCATTTTCATCCATATGTTTATCCAATGACCAATTAAATGCCCTTAAAGTTGGCGAGTCCACTACTGTTGCAGGCAGTGCATCCCATGCCCTCTGAGTAAAGAAATTACCTCTGACATCTGTCCTAAATCTATCACCCCTCAATTTAAAGCTATGCCCCCTTGTGCTTGCCATCACCATCCGAGGAAAAAGGCTCTCACTGTCCACCCTGTCTAACCTTATGATTATCTCATATGTCTCAATTAAGTCACCTCTCAAACTTCTTCTCTCTAACGAAAACAGCCTCAAGTCCTCAGCCTTTCCTCATAAGATCTTCCCTCCATTCCAGGCAACATCCTAATAAATCTCCTCTGAACCCTTGCCAAAGCTTCCACATCCTTCCTATAATGCGGTGATCAGAACTGTACGCAGTACTCCAAGTGCGGACGCACCAGAGTTTTGAACAGCTGCAGCATGACCTAATGGCTCCATTCCTGATGAAGGGCTTTTGCCTGAAACGTTGATTTTCCTGCTTCTTGGATGCTGCCTGACCTGCTGTGCTTTTCCAGCACCACTTTAATCTAGACTCTGATGGCTCCGAAACTCAATCCCTCTACCAATAAAAGCTAACACACCGTATGTCTTCTTGACAACGCTATCAACCTGGGTGGCAACTTTTAGGGATCTATGTACATGGACACTGAGATCTCCCTGCACATCTACACTACCAAGAATCTTACCATTCACCCAGTACTCTTTATTCCTGTTGCTCCTTCCAAAGTGAATCACCTCACACTTTTCTGCATTAAACACCATTTGCCACCTCTCAGCCCAGCTCTCCTACTTATGTAAGTCTTTCTGCAACCTGCAACATTAGATTAGATCAGATTTCCTACAGTGTGGAAATAGACCCTTCAGCCCAACCAGTCCACACCGACCCTCCAAAGAGTAACCCAACCAGACCCACTTCCTTCAGACTAATGCACCTAACACTGTGGACAATATAGCATGAGCTGAAAATGTGTTGCTGGAAAAGCGCAGCAGGTCAGGCAGCATCCAAGGAGCAGGAGAATCGACGTTTCGGGCATGAGCCTTTCTTCAGGAAACAGAGCATGGCCATATAGCATGGCCAATTCACCTGACCTGCACATCTTTGGACTGTGGGATGAAACTGGAGCACCCGGAGGAAACCCATGCAGACGCGGGGAGAATGTGCAAACTCCACACAGACAGTCGCCCGAGGCTGGAATCAAACCTGGGACCCTGGTGCTGTGAGGCAGTAGTGCTAACCACTGAGCATCCTTCAGCACTATCCACAACTCCACCAACCTTAGTGTCATCCACAAATTTACTAACCCATTCTTCTACGCCCTCAACCAGGTCATTTATAAAAATGACAAACAGCAGTGGACCCAAAACAGATCTTTGTAGCACACCACTAGTAACTGAACTCCAAAATGAACATTTCCCATCAACCACCGCCCTCTGTCTTCTTTCAGCTAGCCAATTTCTGAGACACATCACTAAATCACTCTCAATCACATGTCTCTGTATTTTGTGCAATAGCCTACCATGGGGAACCTTATCAAACGCCTTACTGAAATCCATATATACCACATCAACCGCTGTCCCCTCATCCACCTGTTTGGTCACCTTCTCAAAGAACTCAATAAGGCTTGTGAAGCACAACCTATCCTTCACAAAACCGTGTTGACTATTTCCTCTCTAAATGATTATAAATCATATCTCTTAAACCTTTTCCAAGTCGTTACCCACATCTGTGTTGGATTACTATTTGTGCCGGTTAAATTTCACTCTCTCAAGGCAGTGGTGAGGAAGGAGGGAAAGCTGCAAAGGGAAACACCAATAGGGTTTAAGTTAAGGGTGTGCCATTTGGATTTTAAAATGTGATTCTTGAAGGGAAAGAGAAGCAGCTCTACCAACACACTTAAACAGCGACTAATGAACCTAATGGGCGGCACAGTGGCACAGTAGTTAGCACTGCTGCCTCACAGCGCCAGAGACCCGGGTTCAATTCCCGCCTCAGGCGACTGACTGTGTGGAGTTTGTACATTCTTTCCGTGTCTGCGTGGGTTTCCTCCGGGTGCTCCAGTTTCCTCCCACAGTCCAAAAATGTGCAGGTTAGGTGAATTGGCCGTGCTAAATTGCCCATAGTGTTAGGTGCAAGGGTAAATGTAGGGGAATGGGTCTGGGTGGGTGCGCTTCGGCAGGTCGGAGTGGACTTGTTGGGCTGAAGGGCCTGTTTCCACACTCTGAGTAATCTAATCTAATGAACCGAAAGGATCCATTAGATACCACTAGCAAAACTCATGTCATTTACAAGATACCTTGCAAGAACTATAAAAAACATTACCTCGGACAAACTAGCAGGAAACTTGCCACCAGGATACATGAACACTAACTGGCCACCGAAAGACACGACCCACTCTCACTAATTTCCATACATACAGACAAAGAAGTCACCACTTTGACTGAGACAACTTACATCCTAGGACAGGTGAAACAAAGACACGCACGAGAATTCTTAGAGGTATGCCATTCTAACCAGAACTCCATGAATAAACACAGCTACCCTCCCTTGATAAAAAGAGCCGGAAATGACTCACCCACCATAAGAAACCAAGATCTATAAACAGAGAGGTGGGACACACCACCAGCGCTTCACCAGCGACTCTCACTGATGACGTTACTTAGTATGGTGATGAAACGTCAGAAAACAAACCCTCCAGCTCAGTGAGCTAACTTACATTCTTATCATCAACCTGAGCTCCAAATCTGCTCAAAATTCGCTAGGAGCTATTCTTGTAAGAGAAAATAGAATACAAATATGTGGTACACAGAGAAACAGCCTAACTGGTATGTTCTAACGTTCACAAGCCTCCTACCACTCTTTCTGTATCCAATTCTTTCAATACAGTAAAAGAATACTGGTCACAAATACAGAGTAAAGTCTCAATAATCACTACAATGCAAAGCACAGTCACTGTCACAATGTAAAGGGTGAGGTCCTCAGGTGGCAAACAGCTTAGCTACACCTAGCGAAAATAAAACACAGAACTGCGGGTGTTGGGAAGCTGAAACAAAAACAGGAATTGCTGGAGAAACTCAGCAGGTCTGGCAGTATCAGTGGAGAGAGAAACAGAGACAATATTTTGGGTCCAGGTGACTTGAGACACCTATGTCTGGTGATTCTTCTTCAGAACTGATATTAGCGAGGAAAAGGTAGTGTTTATGGTAAAGACAGGGATTGGAGGAGGGAGGGTAAAGGAGTAAGTGAGAGATGGAGACAGTGTTCAGCGAGAGAGAAAGACAGTGAGGCATAATGGTAAGCCATGGAGAAAGAGAAGCTGATAATGGAGACCATAGTAGGTGGAAATGTGCATGCTGTACATCTCTATGACTCTATATCATGACAGGATCGAAAAGGGTGGTGCTGGACATTCAGGGACCGCAAATTTCCCCTCCCACATGATCAACAATGCCCTCCAACGTATCTCCTTCACTTCCCGCATCTCCACCCTTGAACCCCACCCCTCCAACTGCAACAAGGATAGAACCCCCTGGTCCTCACCTTCCGCCCCACTAATCTCCAGATACAGCTGATTATCCTCCGCCATTTCTGCCACCTACAATCAGACTCCACCACCAGAGATATATTTCCCTCCCCATCCCTATCAGCATACTGCAGAGACCATTCCCTCTGCGACTCACTTGTGAGGTCCACTCTCTCCCACACCAACCCACACCCAGCATCTTCCATTGCCGTCGCCCAAACCTCCACCTTCACCTCCGTCCAAGTCCCCAAAGGATCTCTTCACATCCAGCAGAGATTTTCATGCACATCCGCCCACCTCATCTACTGTGTATGTTGCTCTCAATGTGGTCTCCTTTACACTGGGAAGACAGGACACCAACGCATGGAGCATTTCAGGAACGCCTCTGGGACACACACACACACCAAACAACCACACCGCCCTGTGGCTGACTACTTCAACTCCCCCCCTCACCCCTCCCAAAGACATGCAAGTCCTGGGCCTCCTCCACCGCCAAATCAAAATTGCCCGCCAACTGGAAGAAAAACGCCTCATCTTTCACCTTGGGACCCTCCAACCACACTGCATCAACATCCACTTCACCAATTTCCTAATCTCCCTCCCCCTACCTCATCCCAAATCCAACCCTCCAACTTGGCACTGCCCTCTTGAACTGTCCCACCTGTCCATCTTCCTTCCCACCTATCCACTCCACCCTCCCCTTCGACCTATCATCACTATCTGCACTGACCTATCACCTTCCCAGCTACCTCCCCCACAGCCCCACCCCCATCCTCCTATTTATCTGTCATCCCCCTTCCCCCTCCACATTCCTTACGAAGGGATTATGCCCAAAACGTCGACTCTCCTGCTCCCCGGATGCTGCCTGACTTGCTGTGCTTTTCCAGCACGACCCTTTTTGACCATGATTTCTCTAGAATCTGCAATCCTCACTTTCTCCATACCACGACGGTATTCAGGATCTAAAATTATTGAGCCTGACACTGAGTGATGAAGGCTGAAGAGTCCCCACCTGGAAAATGAGATGATGCTCCCAGCTTGACACAAGCCTCACTGAAGCACTATAGAAGGCGTGAGACCAAAAAACGTTAGCCGGAGAAATGTTGGTGTGTTGAAGTGGCAGGCAACTGAAAGCTTGGGGACAGTTGTGTGGATAGTACGTAGGTTTTCGCAAAGCGGTCACCCAGTCTGCATTTCATCCCCCAGTGTAGAGGAGACCACATTGTGAGCAGTGCTAGTTGTTTCTATTTGTAACTCATTGTGCCGTAGTTTATCAGTCACTGACTAAGTACAGTAAAGTGACTTTGTCCATGATAGAACTTGCATGGTTTTTATTTCAGTAACAAACACAGAGAGATCGCTGGAGAAACATTTGTGGAGAGAGGAAGCACTTTAGCGTTTTGATTCCAGTATGACTCCATGTTGGAACTGTGCAGAATGTTGGTTCGGCCGTTGATGGAGTACTGTGCGCAGTTCTGGCCAGCAAACTACAGGAACAATGCCATCGTCCTGGAGAAGGTAAAGAGGATATCCACCAGGATGTTGAGTGGGATGGAGCATTTCAGAGATGGAGGCTGTGAGGGGGTTGGGGAGCTGACAGAGATGCTTAACACCATGAAGGGGCATGGACAAGGTGAACAGAAAGCAGCTGTCCCCCTTAGTCAAAGGGTCAATTACAAAGGGGCATAATTTTAAAGTGGAAGGCAGGAGGTTTTGAGGAAATCGATTTTTTCACCCAGAGGGTGGCATGGGTCTGGAATGCAGTACTTGGGAGTGTAGTTGAGATAGGAAACTTCACAGCTTTTAAAAAGTACATGGATGAGCTCTTGAAGCGTCATAACATTGAAGCCTTTGTGCAGGGAAGTGGGACTAGTGTAGGTAATAGTGTACTTTTGGGCTGCACAGATTCAATGGGCCAAAAGGCCTCTTCTGTACAATTCAATTCTTTGGAACACAATGACTTAAAACATTGATATTTTGTTTCTCTCTCCACAGATCCTACCAGACCTACTAGCCTCTGTGCAGTTATTTCAAGCTTTTTTTCTGTCTCTTCTGTTTAGAGAAGGAGTCCACCACAAGTCATCATCAATTTGAAGGATAACAGGGATAACAGGGAATTTATAAGTGATGGAGTGGCATTATGGTAAAACCATTGCACTCGTATTTTGGAGGTCTAGATTAACCCTCTGGGTTCAATCACACCACAGCGGTGGTGGAAACTAAATTCAATTGAATAAAATCTGGAATTCTAACGTTAGTCTCAACAATAGTGACCATGACAATCATCATCAATTGACATAAAGATTCACTGACACCTTTATTAGATTTCTTTTACATTACATTAGATTACATTCCCTACAGTATGGAAACAGGCCATCCAGCCCAGCAAGTCCACACCGATCCTCTGAAGATTAACCCACCCTGACCCATTCCCCTACATTTACCCAAACTATGGGCAATTTGGCATGGCCAATTTGCCTGGCCTGCAAATTTTTGGATTGTGGGAGGAAACCAGAGCACCCAGAGGAAACCCATGCAGACATGGGGAGAATGTGCAAATTCCACACAGACAATGGCCCAAGGCAGGAATTGAACCTGGGTCCCTGGCACTGTGAGGCAGCGGTGCTAACCGCTGAGCCACCATGCCGCCCATAAGGGAAAGAAATCTAAGAGCGTGCAAAGAGGAGATCTGGTAAGTGACTGGAATGATAATCCATCAGCCCAGGCTAATGCTCCAGGGACACGGGTTCAATTCCCACCTAAGGTAGGTGGTGAAACTTACATTTCCAATGAATAAAATCTGAGCTTGAGAAATAGTCTCAGTGGTGGCAACAATGAAATCATTGTTGATTGATGTACAAACCCGCCAGGTCTGTAATGCCCTTTGGAAAAAGAGAATATTCTATCCTTACCCAGTCTGGCCTACAGATGACTCCAGTCTCTGAAATGTCTGACCAGCCCACTCAGTTCAAACGGCAATTACGACTGGGCTACAAATGCTAGCAACTGTCCAGCAACACCCACAGATTCCACAAAATCATTTTAAAAAAAAGGCTGGTAGATTCAGTCAGGCTGACACAGGGAATCAAAACATCAGCTCCTTAAAATTAAAGATTGCTCGGAAGGGTTCGTTACAACATCAAACTTTTTCCGCCAGAACCTTTCACTAGAAACTATGACAGAGGAAATACATGCTGCTTACGTAGTTGTTGCCACGTTGTTAATTGTTGTAAAGGTATAACTTGAAAATGAATCACTCAACATTTCTAGCCCAGCAGGTGTACGCTGCGTCTCTTCCAACCCACTCAGCAAACAGAGGGTGACAGGACTTGCTCAGAGGAAGCCACAAGCAGAGGGACCACCTTGCAGCAGCAGGGACTAGCACAGGTGGAAACACGTGCAGAGGGTAATGCAAGGAGCCGGGACACTGCCTCACGTCGTGAGAAATGGGGTGTGCAGGGGAAGGCAAGAAACCGAGACTCTTTCAGAACTGGCACTGTGGGGGAGTAAGGTCACCGTCACTGTAAGAAAAGTGATCCCGATCAGACTGTGTTATTGAAATGCCAACACTACGTTCTCCGCTGAGAGCTAAGTTTTCGTGGACCTGAGACTTATCCGTGAGCAGAAAAACGTTTTCGACCGGAACGCTTTGTTTCAGCACACGACCAACATTCCTGAAGAAGGGCTTTTGCCTGAAACGTCGACTCTCCTGCTCCTCGGATGCTGCCTGACATGCTGCATTTTTCCAGCACTGCTCTCTCAACCCTATCGCCCTATCTGTCAATCAACAGCACCCCTGCCCCACTTACATCCCCAAATCAGCTCTCTGTGTTGTTGCAGAAGCTTTCCTGTTATTTTGAATCACCTGAGAATGAATTTGCAGCACACCCTTTAAAGCTCAAATCTCAATACAGCCAGATCATGATTAAGCCAACTGCTGAGGGGACCAACTCAATGCCTGCCCCTAATTAAAAAAAACCTACCTTTCTAAACAATCTGTTCTTCTGTTTTTATTCACTCAAGGGATGTGGGCAGCTCTATCTATGACAGCATTTACTGCCCATCCTTAACTACCTAGAGGACAGTCAAGTATCATCCACATTGCTGTGGGTCTGGAGTCACCAGACCAGGTAAGGATGGCAGTTTCCTGCCCTAAAGGATATTAGTGAAACAGATGGGATTTTCCCCAACAATTGACAATGGATTCACGGTCATCATTAGACTCTTAATACCAAGTGATTTTTTTAAAAAATTGCATTGATTCTATCATTTGCCGTGGCAGGATTTGAACCACAACAGACCACAGTGCAAATTGGACGAACAACACCTCATCTTCCGCCAGGGCAGCCTACAGCCCGGAGGGACTCAACATTGAGTTCTCCAATTTCGAATAACCTCCCTCTCTATCTCCCAACTCCCTTCCCAGCCCTTACACATCCCTTCCACTGCTCCCTGCCACCCACCGGATTCATTCCACCCATTGACCAACCAGGTCATGCCCTCTACCTGTCTTCACCTATCCCCGACTTCACCACCTTGCCCCGCCACCCCAGTCCTGAAGAAGGGTTACACCCGAAACGTCAACTTCTCCACCTCCTGATTCTGTTGAGTGTGTGTTGCTGGAATGATTCCTGATGAAGGGCTCTGGCCCGAAACGTCGCTTCTCCTGCTCCTCGGATGCTGCCTGATCTGCTGTGCTTTTCCAGCAACACACTCTCAACTCTGATCTCCAGCATCTGCAGACCTCACTGACTCCCACCTCCGGATGCTGCCTGGCTTGCTGTGTTCTTCCAGCCTCCCGCCTGTCTATTGTGGCAAGATTTGAACCTGGGTTCCCGGGACATTAGCTGAGTTTCTGGGTTAATACTGTAGGGTAAATGCCACCATGCTATTGTCTCCCATGCAGAGACGTTACTACACATCTTTGGACCATGTGAGACTTGAACCTGGACCTCCCGGGTCCTGGGGTGGGGACACTGACACTGTTCCAGAAGTTACAAAATTCTGCCATGTAGCAGCATTGTTTTCCCTCATGGATACTGTTAAGGACGTCATTGCTCAGAACGTTGAGTATAGGAGCTGGGACATCATGTTGAGGTTGTACAGTGTGTTGGTGAGGCCACTTTTGGATTACTGGGTATAGTTCTGGTCACGCTGTTACATAAAGGATGTTATTAAATTGGAGAGAGTTCAGAAAGGATTTACCAGGACATTGCCATGTTTGAGTTATAAGGAGATGCCAGAGTTTGACGGTGACTTTGTAAAGGTTTATAAATTGATGAGGTGCATAGACAAGTGAATAGCCAATGACTTTTCCTTAAGCTGGGGGAGGTCAAAATTAGGGGCATATTTTTAAGGTGAGAGGAGAAAGATTTAAAAGGGACCACAGGGATAACTTTTTTACACAGAAGGTGGTCTGTGTGTGGAATAAACTGCCAGAGAAAGTGGTAGATGCAGGTACAGTTACAACGTTTAAAAGACATTTGGACAGGTACATGAATAGGAAAGAATCATAGAATCACTACAGTGTGGAAGCAGGCTATTCAGCTCATTGAGTCTGCACTGACCCTCCGAATAACATCCTACCCAGACCCAGCCCCACTACCCTATCCGTTTAACCCTGCATTTCCCATGGCCAATCCACCTAATCTGCACACCTTTGGAATGTGGGAGGAAACTGGAGCTCTCAGAGAAAACCCATGCAGATATAGGGAAAACTCTTCACTGCACTCATGCGACAATAAAAGAAATTTAATGTGCAAATCCCACACAGTCGCTCACGGATGGAATCAAACCTGGCGCTGTGAAGCAGCACTGCTCACTTCTGAGACACCGTGATAGCCCAAGGTTTCGAGGGATATAAGCCAAATGCAGGCAATCAGGATTGGTTTAGTTTGGAAAACATGGTCGGCATGAACAAGTTGGGCCAAACGGTCCGTTTCCATGTTGTATGATCCTACAAGTATGTTTCCACAGGGCCCTCAGTGACAGGAACAGGACACGGTTTCCAGGCAGATTTGCAAGAGCTAGGCTTCTGTGTGTCTCGCTCACATTATTACATCTCACTCTGGGGTGCTGTACCTAAGTCGCAACAAGTAACTGCTACACAGCTCACCTCTCTGATTGCTCCCACTGCTGTCTCTCTTCAAGATGGGGCCTCTAAACTGCTTGGAGTGGATCAATAAGGCCTTCCTCCGTAGAGGAACTGGAGATTCCTGTTTGCTTGATGTCCTCTGATCAGTAGCGAGGTGAACGCCACCTGTGTTGCAAAACGATAAGTGACTGGTCGGCGTGCTGGGAGCTTTCAATAACGGGTAATTCATCAAATATACTGCATAAGTATTTTCTCTCCAGCGTCTCCCATTTTTCAAAAGCATTGATTCACAGGACATGGACTAGGCCAGCACTTACTGCCCACCCCTAATTGTCAGAGGGCAATTAGAAGTCAATCTCATTGCTATGGGTCTGGAGTCCCATGTACGCCAGACCAGTTAAGAACAGCAGATTTGTCTCCTTAAAGGATGTCAGTGAACCAGGTGGATTTTTCCTCGACCATTCTTCATTAAATTCAATGTGGTTGACTTTTTAACTTTGTAATGTTGTGGCTGTACAGGACATTGGTGAGGTCACATATGGAATATTGCATTCAATTCTGGTCAATTCTGGTCTGCTATAGGAAAGTTGTCGTGAAACCTGAAAGGGTGCAGAAAAGATTTACAAGGATATTGCTGGGTTTGGAGGGTTTGAGCTACAGGGAGAGGCAGAAAAGGCTGGGGTATTTTTCACTGGAGCGTCAGAGGCTGAGGGGTGACCTTACAGAGGTTTATAAAATCATGAGGGGCATGTTTTTTTTCTTGGGTGGGGGAGTTCAAGATGAGAGGGCCTGGCTTTCAGGTGAGAGGGAAAAGATTTGAAAAGAAGCTGAGGGGTAACTTTTTCACACAGAGGGTGGTGCATGTACAGAACAAGCTGCCAGAGGAAGTGGTGGAAGCTGGTACAATTGCGGCATGTAAAAGGGATTTGGATGGGTGTATGAATAGGAAGGGTTTCGAGGGATTTGGGCCGAATGCTGGCAAATGGGAGTAGGTCAAATTGGGATGTTTGGTGGTGGATGAGT